>NC_046968.1:18846947-19009447 GCF_009769545.1 Cyclopterus lumpus | reverse complement strand
ATGCACACACATACACACATGCTGTAACCCCCCAAACCTACCCTAGCCCACACTCTAGAGCTGTGAAAGCTGGGATGCAGAAAGAAAACGAGACTGGTGGAACCTCCTTTTAACTGGAGGCTGATTGGTGTGTGTGTGTGTGTGAGTGTGTATGTGTGTGTGGGAGGTGGTGGGCTGGCGGGGAGGGATGAAGGGGGTTCAAAGTGTCACATCAATTTGTGGCTGTGCTGTTTCTGAAAGAGGCTAACCCCACTGCCACTTAAGCTTAGCACAACAGTGAACATACTGGCAGACAGGACACATACATTTAGTACACACATATACACACACACACACACACACTATACTTGCAGAAATGCAGACACACCAAATTATGAAGTTTCCACAGCAGTCAAATTCCAAATCGTTCACAAGATGTTTTTCCACCTTCATTTTGTACTGCTACTGCCACACATTGTTATGTTCATTCAGCACCACGTGTCATAATGCAAGATAACAACACATACTGACAAACTGATGGCTTGAGAAACGCAACACCATGCAAACAGTCACTTCACAGGCCTTGACGCAGTTAAAGACTGATTCCAATATCTGCAAATCATTTTCTGCAAATCTATCAAAGCGTCTGTCTGAAACTATATTTTGGTAGAATGCTCCATTGTGCGCCCAGAGCGCAAGCAGCCAACTGAGGTGAGGTTGCTGGTTAGAAGCCCCCTGGGTTGACCTGGCCCTCGACTACTTTAACCACTCGTCTCCATTAACAGGCTCCCAGATATCATTATGCTCCCAGGGGACCAGGCGTGCTCTAACCAACCATTTACCCTCTCGCTCTCTCCTTTATTTCTCTCTCATCTCTACCTCTCTCTGCCATGATGTTGCTCAATGAGAAAAGACAGCGGGGAGAAAAAATATGAGATTGATTTATTTGCCTCAGTGTTCTTTGGGATGGAGTACTCTCCCTCTCTTTCTCTCCCGTTTCTCTCTCTCTTTCTCTGCAAACTGAAACCAATTAGCGAACAGAGCACTTGTAGCGGGGAATGTAGGGCAAGCGAGGAGTAATAAAAAAGTATTGACTTTTCTGTGACTGTACGCGGCGTGAAAGGGGTGCCGCGGCCTTGTCCGACATGAAAGGAGCTCCATTAATTTCACTTATTTCACCCAGGCCCCTGTCAGGAGGCCCTAATGCGTCCCAGGCACACTTCTCACATGCAGACACTCAGACAGCGCAACGCAGCTCGAGCCTGGTTACTAAATGAGTTTACATTATATATCAGAGCGCGCGCGAGAGAGAGAGAGAGGAGCGCAAGACAAGAAGTAATTTCTAATTCCCTGGTTGAGACACAAAGCGAGGCCTTTCATACGTAGCTAATTTTGCCCCAGCCTCACCTCATCATCCTCCTCCCACTTCGCTTACTCTCTCTCTCCTTCTGCGCCATGTAAAGGCCAACGTTGCAGGGTAAGGACCTACAGACTGCAACACATTAGCCTGAGAATAAGATAGTAATCCACGTTGGTTTTCATTTCCTAGTAACCACTCAGTCCACTAAGAAAAGCCAGTAAAAATAGACAACTGTCTCGTTGGAATAAATTTCAGATGCAAAGGTGTCAAAGGCCTGCTGTAAAAACACTGCTTCTCCTTTTTTTTTTTTTAGAAGAAGAGACCTATTTTAAGATGCAAAAGAATGTGTTTCCTGCAAAAAGAAGAAAAAAACAAATTATGCAGCTGGGGGAGGAGGGTAATATTTATAGGAAAGAAACTACAGCCACAGTCAAAATGTAGTCGTGTTATTATGGTATGGCCACTGAGTGAAGCGAAGGTCCTGAAAGATACATATACATGTTTTCATTCATGTCTTTTGTGTTATTTTGCAAACATAATGCTAAAATTGATATGATAACCCATTGACGAACAGGTCTAAAATGAGGATAAAGTCAAATGCATACAGATGTTTGCAAAATAACACGCAAATAAAACCTTTTAGCTCCCTAATAAATAATTTCAATGAAAAGAACGCTCTGAAGTGAAAAAAAGGATAACATTTGTCCATCAACCGTTTGTTGATGGACAAATGTTATCCTCAGAGCGTTCTTTTAGTTTAATATAGTAATTTATAGGGTTTCTTTTTGCATAAAAACCCATGATTCAAATGATCAGAAAATAAAAAAAAAAATTTTGTTGATGTATTATAAGCTGCTTTGGCTAGTGTTAGGAAATTCAACAGCTCATAATTCAACAGCTCATAATTCACTTTCAAATATCTATTATACATTGTTGTGATAACATCTCCTTCAACCAACTAGATTTATATAAGTTTCTCACCAAAACTACATTTGACAAGATTACATTTGAACACATCACAACAATATAATTGACCTTCGCTCAATGAATGCATCATAATGTAACTGAATCCGACCTCCATACTTTAGCCATTAGTGGCGCTGCCATCGTTACAAGCTCTCCTCCTGTCAATTCACACACTGATTGGTTGTTCACAATGTAACATTATCAGGGATTGGCAAATAGAAAGCATGAATGCTGATGTCCTGAGCACAGATTTTTACTAATAATTGGGTTATACCGATCGGCAATACAACTTTATTTCACACTATGATGGTGAAACGTGTTATTAACCCGCCGGTCACATGCGTGCTGAACCAGCAGGGGGGATCTGTTCGTCAACAGTCCGTCACACTGCTATTTGTGACAGAAATCACATCCACCTTTGACATGTTTTGGGAAGTGTTATATCAGTATATCACATGGTTTTAACACAGTTCTTGTGAAGATTATTTTGACACCAGGATAAGTTAAACCAGTTAGAAATGAAAGACTGGGAAACTTTCTCATCTGGATTGTGGGGTTGGCCCACTGACACCTGGTAAATTCCCTTCACCTGTATTTTAGCATCATTGTGTGTACGTGCGTGCGTGCGTGTGTGTGTGTGTGTGTGTGTGTGTGTGTTTGTACGTTTGCATGTATTACAGAGATACACGCACCCCTGAAAGTGTGAGTGTATGTGTGTGTGTGTGTGTGTGTATGTGTGTGTGTGTGCGTGTGTGTGTTTGTACGTTTACATGTATTACAGAGATACACGCACCCCTGCAAGTGTGAGTGTATGTGTGTGCGAGTATGTGTGTGTGAAAAAGAGCGAAGAGTGAGAGGCTATCTGCAGACAGAAACTAATCAGTGTGTGTGAGATAAGAAAGCAGCCTTTATGGTGTATGGTAATCAGCCCCCCCTCGGCCTGCCACCGCCATGCATAATCACCACGACTTATTCACATGATTGATGAAATATGCGTCTGTGAAATCCGAGCTGCTTTTGTTATCATCCTGTTTTTCCCGTCTCCCCCCCACTCTTTCCTTTTCTCTCAATCTTTTTTTGTCTTGTTCAACCTCTCTGTCTCTCTAAACATCTCTCCCCCGCTCTGCAGTGGTCAAAGATGTTTGGGACCATGTACAAACAAGAAATTACATACACACCATGGGGTCCCTCTTCAAACCACACACACACAAACACACAAACACACACTCCACACTTCACACTTACTTTTCTCTCATAAGGTAGTAAGTAATACGATGCATGAGACATGCATGAGAAAACTCGTCTGAAGAGGAAAAGGAAGAAAAGGAAGAGGGAAAAGGGGTAAGAAGAACGAGTAAATGAGAAGAAACATTAATTGTTCTGTCCTGCAGAGAAGCGTTGGCTGGATTAGAGGGGGATGAGAGAGAGAGAGAGATGGAGTGATAGATGGAATTAGATGGATAGATGCTTCAGAGAGCTCTTGTCATTGACACTCAATCGCATTAATCATGGAACGGATGCAGAATTCCCAACTAATGCAACATGGAGAAACAAAGAAACCATCTCAAGGGGCAATAGACAACTTTTCAGAAGCATATTGAGTATTGTTTAGTTGTAAAATGAGATAGTTTGTTAGAAAAAACAACTGATTTCTCTGCCTTGAGGTGTCGGGTAGTTTTATAGTGTCCTTACCAGCTCTGAATAATGTGCTTTGCCAATCAAACTTCTTTCCTGCATGCATTTTATCTGCCATCCTCCAATATTAGCCAGTTTAAAAAAAAAAAGAATAATTAGAAGAGTTGGCTGAACCTCCAGAAGTAATACAAAGCATGGAGAGGTGAGATTATTTGTAAAAATCTATTTTCAGCACTTCCACTTGAATGTCATATGTTTAGCATGTATGTATGGCATATTGATTTAATATTGTTTTCAGGTTAGGTTCAGCTTTACTTCCCAGATAATCTGTCAGGGGGACAAGCGTCCACACTACTCCTGAGTTTTAAAATCCCCAAAACGGAGGCTCTTGAAACGCTACGACGCCGTGTTAGTTTGAAACCTCTGGGTTTGCCACATAGTGTCGACGAGTGGAAACGATTGTGAAGTTCACAAATAAACTGTATGGACAGACATGGACTTCTAGAGCTTTGAGTTGAGCAGTAAACGACAAAGTGAGAAATGTGTCTCCAAGATTTCTTGACCCATTTGCTAGTAAAAGTTTGATTTGTAAGTGTTCATTTTAGTGTAAATTCGATGTGTGTTTAAAAGAGAGACAGAGCAAGACCTGCAGCCTTGGAACAAAGTTTTTTTTTTTTTTTCACAAAATGTGTCATTGTCAGGACTATCTTAAATATCAAGCACAATTTTTTACAAAACACCCTATTGTATTTTCTGAAATTGAGTTTTCAAAACCCTGTTTTAAAAGTAAAACGTATTAGTGCCTCAAACCGCATGAAGATAGTTTGGCAAGCAGACTGGGCTGAAGAAGGTTTAGCGTCGACAACAAAACGGTGTCATCCGGTAAGATGTAGTGCACTCTAATGTCATGTAAATCATGTGAATGTCACACTGTTACCTCGTGATCACTGTGAGAAAAGATGAGGTAATATCTGCTGTGATCATTTCCAAGTGTTGTAAAATCCTATCCTTATAAACCTCCGTGCAGTGTTTTGTCTTCTAATGAGCCTTAAACTTAGAGTAGACTTAAACCGGCCTTCTTGGATCATACTTTTATTGTCTTACAGATAATGCTCCCCCACCATTGTTCTCACACTGGGCTGCTTTCTATCTGAAAGCTCGCGTAGAAAGGTAAAAAAGCTTTGGCCCAGGACTTGCATGGCTAACGCATTATGTAGGACAGGACTAGGTAAGACACATCTTGGGAAGAGAACTGGGACTCGTACTGACTTGGGTAGAGAGTAGGCCATAAGGAAAGGTGGGGGCTGTGACTGAGGGTAAGATTAGGACGGGCTGGTGAATTAAGGCTCCCCAGCCTCAGGGCACTATTACACATCTATAATGAGAAACAGAGAAGAGGGGGGCTTGTCTTTGCACCTCGGCACACCTTAGATTAAATATGCACAATTCCCATGCAAAATGGGCCAGGAACAGCCAGGAACAGCCGGGACCAGCGTTGCTGTCTCATCCCCTGTGCTGGAGTTGTTTCAGCCAGGGTTAACAGGCTCATCAGTCAACACAGACTGCTTAGCACAGGACATCAAGGCCATTTGCAGGTTTAAGTATTTGTGATTGCTTCTCTTTCCAGATCCCACTGCCAACCCCCCCCCCCCCCCCCCCCCCCCCCCCCCCCCCCACACACACACACACACACACACGCTCCCTGTGCTGGCTGGTGAGAATAAGGGCCTGCAATAAGACACACACACAGGCATGTGCATATATCAACTATCTAATAGCATTGGTAAAGATGTGACTTTCACATAAACATCAGGCCTTTTACCAAGTGTACAAACAAAGTATACAAATCACAAACACACACATTGAAATGACCACTCACAGTGACACATGCTTTCGCGTATACACACATCGGATCACCAACTGACACTTCATCGGTGAGACAATAGACAGATAAAGAAGATACACAAAGGTGAATATATAAAAGAATGAGAGGTCATCGTATTATCAATTATTATAAAAGGAGTTCAGAGCACAACAATGGACTCCTGTGTGTGTGCAATTTAAAATGAAACAGGCAACGTAAGAAAATCAAAACACACTTCAACCTGCTATTAGAAAATGTATTATTTTGCTTTTTTGAATGCAAAACACACACATGTAAGTCAATGTATCCTGTCTGCTGCATCCTCTGTGTCCATCTACACCATTGCGTCGTTCCAAAACATTTGCATTCCACAGCTAGGGTTGACGTCTATCACCAACACACTGTTGTATGAGAGGCCTGTCATGTTGTATGTGATAGCACACACACCTACAACACGTAGTTTGCGAGGAAAGGGGTGGGGTAGGGGGGCATAAAAAAAGTACTGTAGATGAAGAGGACAGAGAAAAGGAGAACAAGTGTGAAAATAAACAAGACAGCGAGGGAAAAAAAGAGTGACGGCAGGAGATGGAGACAGAGAAAGGCAGTGATTATACCACACTACATACAGTATGGTTCAGTGGAGCATATCTGCACAGGGACAGCTGGTCCATTAAAAGCACAGACATCCTTATACTGCTTGTCTACTTGCTTTCTCTTACATGTAAACATGGAGAGGAAACTATCTAAATAAACCTGAAAGCAATCTCCCATCTCAACTTTTTCTTAAAATAACCATCATGACAACGCATTTTTATACAGTATGTATAAAAATTGTCTTTTTTGTCTGGCTGAATGAGTATGGTTATGACCATAGATTATTATACATTTTAATTCGGTGTATTGTTATTGTATCTCGAAATAATGGTTTTACTCTAAAGACCACATATATATATATATATATATATATATATATTTATGCTAACAATACCATTATGGTTTGGAATGTTTGAGAACTCTTGGCTAGATGCATTTAAACTGACATTGGTACATTGCCAATTAAATGGATCACTACTAAAAGAAAAGAAAAAATGTCAATAAAGGTCCCATATTGTAGAAAGTGAGACTTTCATGTTTAAAAAAATATATAAAGCAGGTTTATACTTTGACAGTATCAAAACGCTCAATGCACAGGCTGTATTGAGCTGTATTCAGAAACTGTGCCTTTCAACAAGCCGTCATGCCTTGCGTAAGGTTGTGATGTCACAACGTTACAGTCACCTTCGAAGTGCTGCTAAACTCTGTGTGGTTGACATACATACACAGCGAGTCCCTGGCTGCAGGATTGCTGTGAAGACGGCGACAGTGCAGATGCGGAAGACCAAAGACGCTGACCAATCAGAGCGGACTGGGCTTTTACGGGAGGGGGCACTAAAACGCATCATTTCTGACCGGTGTGAGAATTTAGTGTGAGAATTTATTTTAATAAACCAGATAAAGTCTCTCATTATGGTACATCTAAACATCATTTCCTGCTGTATTGCAGAGTCTCACTAACCTCATGCTACGCTTTAAGGATTGTAAGATTTCTTTCAATGAGAGTTTTTACTTTTATTGTAATAATTGTAATAGCAACACTAATGACAATTAGAGTAAAACACAAAAAGATTACTATACATTTATGTAAAATAAGACACCAGACTTTTTAAAGGTTCGTCGGCGTTTTGCTTTAGTTTTTTTCCAGCGGACTATAGATTTGTGAGTAAAAAGGCCTTGATTTACAGTTGGTCTGAAGATTGCATTCAGGCCTTGAGAAACAAATCTAAACCTAATTCTGAATCCTACTCAATGCCAAACTGGTGAATATAGACACATCGTATTTATTAGTTTTAAACAGGAGCTTGACATTTGATTAAGTAAAGAAATTGGCCTGAAGTGACCTGTGATCTGATCAAGTTGAGTCTAACAATTGTGGCCATAAATAATAATGTTTAACGTCATTCTTTCTCGACAAAATATGATTGCTGGTCATTTAATTGAGACTGTCCATTCGACATCATGTTGTGTGCACTCGGCCCTGAGTGTTACTCTGTATGCAGGCTTCGCGGTGCAAAATGCCACCGTAATGAAAGCAAAGTGTTGGGTTAATTGATAAATCTGAGGTCCTGAGTAGGAAGGAGTCAGGCAGGGGGAACATTTTACGGCTGTGCAAATGAAGGGGCTGCGGCGTTTTACACATGCAGTAAAATGGTTATGGAGAATTAGAGTTCTTTCTTTCTCACCGCAATAACCAAGACATTAATGCAGCAGAGCTGGGGAGATGGATGGATGCGATAACATAAGAAATACATATACAGACAGACACATATAAAAAAGGTGGACACGCAGTTGCTGCCCCATCTAATTCCATTGTTTCTACTTGGCCGTGGACGTGGCCTATTTCCGTCTAGGAATTAATTGCTAATGAATACTGTTCCCATTAAAAATATCCCTCACACATCAGTTGCATGCATCGTGGTGATACATTACAGCTGAGGCTATTAAGAGTGGGCTACCATGTGTATGTAGACACACTTCTCCTGTCCCTGTTGCCTGAAGCTTTGCACCCACAATACAATACTGATAATAATGAAGCCACACCAGAGTACCTTGAAGGAGAGTGTGGGTTGTGGCGAGAGGAGGTAACGAGGACAACGCTGTTGCAACATTAAAGTATATGTGTGGGTAGGCTATCGGCAATAGTCTGTGTATATGCATGAATTTATGTGTGTGCATGTGATTGTCTATGTGCATGTGCTCAGGAAAGCAAGGATGCTTGTGCAAACATGTGTTCCGGTGTGTATCAGTGTGTGTTGGTTCTGATCAGACGCTAGCTTTTGAAAGTTGTGACGGCTGTCAGTCTAATGCGAGGGGAAGGAAATGCTTGGAGCGCAGACAGACACAGACGTGACCACTCACTGTAGTGTACTTGATAAGCACGTAGCCTCCTAATTAGCTATCTTCTATGGTTACAGGCACTACCGCTGGTGACGTGGCTACTAACACAACCACAAAATTAGCATGGCCAGAGAGGGCTTTCCCATGTCTGCATTTGAAATGAGTTATTGCTGGTGTACTTAGCTTGTGCAGAAGCTAAAAACCGTTGAGTATGTTATAGAACCATGGACGTTAGAGTGTTGGCCATATTAAACGTGAAGAGGTTCAGGCAGTCACTCACAAAACCTAGTCTTTCTTCATAATAACAAAGTAATTCATGTTCTTGCCATATTTGTGTAAGACCTAAATACAGCACTGTCCCTTTAAGTGTAGTGTAAGATCTGCATTGAACCCCGGTCTGAAGGAGGGTCGCAAAGTCCGGTTAGATGATGCATGTTGACCCATGTAGGTAACCAGCATCACTACGTCGGTATGACAGAGGGAAAAAAAACGGTCACCCCCCCCCCTCCCGAAACGTACAACTATGCATATATAACATCAGACACACGTGATAACACTGCTCCTGGAAACTGGGAAGTTGAGGCAAGGGCACATAGAAGCTGGAGAAAGGGCAACTACTACACAGCCCCTGTTGACCTAAGCTGGGGCCATTGAGATCCTGAAGAGGTGGGGACTGGCACCTCTGTGATTATATGTGGATGCGTGTGTCTTGACACACTGTGCCACACTTGCATTGATAGATTTTCTGACTGTAATACAGATGGCTAAGGTAAATAAAGGTCGAGGACTCATTGGCTATGTCTCGGGCTTGGTTTGGATTGGGCATGCTGTGTGCATAATGCCAAGAGCTGTGATGGTCAAGCAAGACAACTATGGTGGAACTAGAAGAAAACTGGGCTATGTCAATGATGAGGCTTCAGGCTGTGTCGAGGGCTGAAGCTAGGCTAAGGGTGATGATTACAAGTTGGGTGAGGTAATGTGTTAGAGGCTGGGCGAGAGGGCTGTGGCAAGGGTTTGAAAATAATTAGGAGCATTGCTGAATAACATAGCTAGATAATGTGGCTGGGGGAGGCTGGCTGGGCACGGTATGAAGAAGATGAGTACCAGGGTTGAGCTGTCCACTCCATTGGCCCTCTGAGCTGTGACAAGAAGCTCTGCTGGCTGCTGCTGTAGCTGGGGGTGATGCCAACGATAGGACTAATGCACTAATTACCACAGAATGAGAGAAGAAAGAGAGCGTAAACAGAGGTAGAGAGAGATACAAAGAGGTGGAGCGTCAGACAGAAAGATGAAAGGGGAAAATCTGAGATCTGATGAGCTCTGAGTGACAGCAGTATGACACGACTGGGCTGAGAGCATCTTAAAAAACAACATCCTACACAGCAGCAGTCGTATTATCAAAGTGAGGTCAAGTTCAGCCAGTATGTATGAATGTGTGTCAGTATGCATGCACATAGAATTTGCAGAAACCATACGTACAATACAATATATATGCTGTTGTTTGTTTTGTTGCAAATAGGGTTCAATAATGGCTAATGCTTTGACTCGCAGCCTGCAATGCGTTTGAGCTTTGGCAAATGTCCACACGTAGGCTCTCTAATGGTGGTAAATGGTGAGCTAAAAAATGGATGGCTTTAATTTGAATAGCGACAGAGAAAATCTTCATTTGCCACACATGCTCAAACACAAAAGCCCTACGAGCATTCCATCAATACTGTATTGTTTTTAAATATAGCATAGATGCAGGGAGAAAAACTGATCTTACTCCCCCGGCTCTTGTCGTCAGCTGCAGGAGACCCTGTTCACCCACCCACTCACTCCACATACTTATTTATCTCCACTTCCTGGGGCCGCCGCTCTCTCCTTCCCTTGCTCCTCTCCCTCTCTCTCTCTTGTTTCACTCCTCGTTTCCGGGCAATTGGGTCTGGGTGCTGGTGGTGGGGGGTAAGAGGTTGGGGTGGAGCTGTTGGGAACTTTGTGTGTGTGTGTGTGTGTGTGTGTGTGTGTGTGTGTGTGTGTGCTGGGAAGTGAGCTAATAAAGGACGGTGATCCATGAAAGGCCTTGAGCAAAGACACAGTCAATTACCTAATGCCTGGACCAGACCGCAGGGCCCACGCACATACATTCTCTCTCTTATATACTTATACTCTCACACACACACACACACACACACACACACACACACACACACACACCTCATTTACGTATACATGGAGAGGGGTCAGTGGAGGGCATAACTGGGAATTGTGTGTACGTGTGTGGGTGGATGTGCATATGTGTGTGATGGAGAGTGGCGATTTATTAAATTGCTGTCACTTTTGACAAATATGTGCAACTCAAGTTGAAAGGGTTAGGCTGTATAGCGTCTCTCTTTTTCTCTTTTCTTTTAGAGGAGAATAATACCTTTTAGACCCAAACCCAAGGATAAACCAGTTACTCTAAAAATGTGGGGGACTGTGTAAAAATGGTTTTAATTCCAAAATGGTTAATGTGATAGTTTTGTTGTATCCAAGAATGCAAGCTGAAAGTCGACACTCTATTCTGTAAATGGACATGTTGACCACATCTTCACTATTGTTTGTAACACACATGGTTTTACGTGCTTTCCACCTTGATGGGTTCTGTGTGTAGAAGCATTCATCAGATGTGCATCTCTGCATAGCTTGAGGGTTAAGTGGTGTGTTGTCTCCAAAGATGACTTACTTTAGGCTCATAGTAGGTTTAGTAGGTGAATGTATACCCAAGAACTAAATGATGATAATACAAAACAAATCATAATGTTTGTGTTTGTTGTTTTCAACCTACCTCCTCTTGGGGTGAGTATGTAATAGACTATCTGAAGCTCTTGGAGTTGGCTGGCTGAGTAGAGGAGTTTCTGCTTTGGCTCAGATGGTGGAGCATACTTCCTGTTCCTCTGGTTGGCGAAAAAGAAGAGAAACAACGACAAAAAAAGGTAGGTCATGAAGTTTGCAGTTCAGCTCAGGTTAGTTGTAGGTTAGTATAACAAGTATAAAACAGTGATTAGGTTGAGCATGAATCGATAATGCATAAAACACAAAAAATCTTAGAAGGAAAAAATGCTGAATAGTTATTTAATTGCACAAAAGACTTGGATTGGCCAGAAAACCGGGTGTTTTTTCATCGTGCGAGACAAATCAAACAGTCGTAACACAATCTCCAGGTATACATCCATCAGCTTGCATAATAAGGATGTGTCCATTTGCTAATTAAAGTTACATGAATGTGTCCACTACTGCATGTTTTCACAAGCGTGTATGCCTCGGTGTCAATGAAACACATATTGTATGGGTGTGTGATTATATACGAGAATGCCTTTGAAGTCAAATGTATTTGTGAGTCTGTTTTTGTGTGTATTATGCATGTGCGCAGCGTTCTCACAATGTGCCAGTGGGGATTCCTTTGGAGTCGCGCTGTCGAAGCTGATTCTGGGCCTCCTCCAGGTGTGTGTAGGAGGTCCGTAGACGCAACGTCAGGTCAGGACAATGCACACGCTGCTCCCATACTTCCCCTGGCTCTCTGAACAGAACCTGGCATAATCACAACCACCAACACACAGACACACACAAGAATGAGATAATGATCACAGTTGCTTTCTGTCTGAAAGCCCAGCCTTTCTCTCTCTGATCCCCCTCTCACAGATAGTGATGGCTTACAGCTAAAACCAGAGGCCAATCCTCTTCATCTCTCCTCCTGTGACACAGCGACCAAGAGAGAATCAGAGAAGGAGGGAGGAAAAAGGTGTCAAAGGGAAAATCATTCAATCATGCAAGAGACCAATCATGCCAGAGTAAAAGTGAGGGACACAGAGCGAGGAGAGGAGCTACAAAGAGTGAGCAAGATGGCGAAAAGAGCGGAAAACATGCACTCGGCTGCACATATAGTCCGATTAGCTTTGGAGACACTCTTAGTTTAATGAAGCTTTATCTTCCCCTACTTCAAGTTCTAATATGCTTTATTCTATTTTTTCCACATGCATTCCTTTTGTTTGCAATGTCTTCATGTCCCCAGGCAACATCACCACAGCATTGAAGCCTTAGCAAAAACACTGTGACTGAATGTGTGAAACCAATACCATTGGCCAAATAAAAACCTATAAGAGCATAAAATAAAAATCCCTATCTTTAATTTAATCTTCAACTGCTTGGAACGCAGGTGCTGTTTTTTCTCTCTCAACTTCCATTCAAATCTTTGGGACCAAATCGTACAAGAAGTCAGTTAAACTTGAAACAGCTGTCCGTCAATTTTATTCCTTGTACATCTTATTGACATTGTGGCTCCTATCCTGGAGCGATGTGTTTCTGATGTCTACTGACATATCAAAGTTACAAAGAAATGTTGTTTTTAGGAACAACCTTAGTTCCCCCTCTTCCGTCGCCTTGAGACTTCATGATGCTCTCGTTCGAAAGATATTGAATACACTTGAAATTTAAGAGCGTTGTTACTGTCCTAACAAGTAAATACAAAAGGGATCTCACCGAAAAATAAATCTGTATATTTGTCAGTCAAATGTCACAGAAATGCAATTTTCCAATTTCAACTCTTAAAGCTGTTTATTTATTCTATGTATGATGATAGTTTCCACTATTCATTAGTAAATTAAGAGTGAAATGTTGGCAATTCTACATGCAAGGATATTTCCAGTTACAGATACTAAACATAATTAATCATTTGGAGGTCTGGTTATGAAAAATAACAAAATGCAACCTCTGAACATGAATTACTGTGTTACTTGTAGAAGTATATATGCTCTTTTGTGATAGGGATGTTAAACTTTGTGCAGTGCAGATTACCTTAAATGCTGTTGCTTTGTTTGAGGTGACCTTCAGTTGTTGTTTAGTGTTAAAAAAAGGAGGGAGGATGACGGGGGAGAGATAGAGGGAGGGACGGGGACCCTGTCCTTGCTCCTATCGCCACGGGATCGGTGGCCTGGCCTGACCACTTCCACAGCCAGCACCTCAACCTTATCCATCACCACTAGATAGTTATCACACCGGGGAGGGAGGGGGGGTGGGGTGTCGGGGTGAGTGCAAAATAAAGAAAGGGGGACTTCCTGCACTAATCACACACACTCAGAGAAACAAAGGAAGGCCGAGAAAGACACACATCTATAAATATAGACGTATAATGTATTCGTCTCCATGTCAGCACCAGGAGACCTTTCTGACATCATTAATGAACTCACCCTAACTACAGCAAGCTGGAGACATGTCTGAGTGTGTGTGTGTAGTGCAGCTAATAAAAAGAGACGGATCCACGCCTCATTTCTGCTCACTTATGTTTTACATTACTAGAAACTAATAATAGGGAAAGCGCTTTGCTGTAAAGAGCTACAGAGTGTAAATAACACAAATGGTGAAATGGCTCCTCATCAAATAATCAACATACATGCATAGACACATGCACAAAACAGTTACAACTGCACAGCTGGACTATGGTAAATTGTAGATTAATTCTCAAGAAAGAAAACGACAACATACCCATGTTGCTGTCTTATAAATGTGTAAGAAGGCATTGTGTTATAAGCCATATTACCTTGATAACCGTATGGCATATCAAGACTGTTTCTTTTTCTTGTTTAATTAATATGGTAACATGAAGATCCCTAAAGATACAAAATGACATTTAAGTAAATGTAGAAATACATCCTTGTGTGCCTGCCACAGCACAGAGCCTACTGGTTGGACAAGTCACATTTAATTGATGAGGAACACAAATGAGAGCTGCCCATGGGACACACTTTGGATATCCCCCCCACGCTGTGGCACACAAACCTTTGACAGTAACATGTAGCCACACAGTCACACATATAGTTATCACTGAATTACAGACACTAAACGGCTCTCTGCAGTAGCCCCCAAGAGAGCTGTCTGCCATGTTTTAATGATGTAATTCTTCTTTAAAAGGACTTTTAAAGGATCTCTGCTTTCATCAAGAGCCATCTCAATTGAGACAAGAAGGGGATGTTGGGGGTCTTTAATAATTAGTATGACACTTTGTAAAAATGATTACTCACTTCCACCTCTTGTGCATGCTCTATTGCTTTTCTTTCTCATTCTTCCCCCTTACAGTCTTCTTTTATATTCTCATTATATTGTTCAGCTCTGCTGCTCTGCCTCCACCTGTTCATGTATGTCATGGTTCGAGCTTCTACCATCTCACCTGCTGTTTCTTGATGGCAATGGGGGGCAGAATAGGTCTGGAGGAGCAGTAGGTTCCAGTGGTTTCAATCCATGGGGGTGGAAGAGTCCCATGGAAACTCGGGGCTGTTGGGGCAGGCATGCCCGCGGGACAAGCCCTGACCCCGCGGGACAGCCTGGTGGGGGCCTGGTACTTGACCTGCCTCAGCAGGAGTTCCATCTCATGGGGGGCGGGCCTAAATGGAGAGTTGAAGACCCCAGGGCACTAAGGGGAGAGAGAGAGTGAGAGAGAGAGCAAGCGTGCGAGAGAGAGAGAGAGAGAGACTATCAATGAGAGCAATGCGATATGATGCATACATTTTGAGATGCATTTCTGAATGACTATGAGGATATTACTCTCACTCCTATTTGATTTGTAAACCATAGTGTAGTGTAACTGAAAACATCATAGAAGAGATAAATAAATGCAAGGTGAATGACATGCAACAGGGGTCCCCACCATGATTCAAACCAAGGACGTTGCAGTTGTGATATTATTAGTTGGATTATACTTGTTGGGTTTTGAGGCACCAGGAAGTTCTCCTGGGTGTTTTAATCCCCAAACACTATAATGTATTAAAATCCATTTTGAGTTTGGGAAAAACTAAACGTAATTTTGTATATCAGGGGGACCATCAAATAAAAGAACGGCCTCCTCTCGGGACAGCTTAAAATGAAACCAGCAACTGTTAGTCATTTAAGCTATTAGGGGCAATATTCAGAGTTAATTTGAAACATCAGTTTTGTTAACAACTTTTTCATGTGGTTTTTCATCAAAGTTCCGCCTTTTAATGCCCTTCATATTATCCGTATTACCCAAACTTAAAAAAATATATTATTCTGTGTCCCTGCACACACCATTTGTAGATGTCCACTGCCTCCAATGCATACAACATGGCTCTTGGCCAACCAAATGCTTTTGCCACGTTAAATATTTGGCTAGAACAGTTCAGCGCTGCACTTGACACAGATACATAGATAACAACAAATGACTACAGAGACAGCCTCGCTGCATCTGTGTCAAATGTGGCACTATACAAGACTTGAGTCTAGTTGTTCACAAGAACAACACACACACAAATACACACATGTACACGTACACAAAACTTTGCCTCCCCTGTTCTGAAGTGGGTAGAGATTTGCCACAGACGGCCTCAGTAATAATTATTCAAATCACAGTGATCCTTTTGCCTGAGTGTTAATTACCAGACCAAAGCTTTGAGTTGGAAGACTCTGTATCTACTCTATATGCTAATAACACCGCTTGCTATTTAGGCCACTCTAAAAGACTGGGACAACGAAGAGAGAGGAGAGAGAAAGGGCATAAGTGGGAATTGGCTCCTACTATATCGACCCAAACCTCACTCTTTTTAAAATAACATATTAACAGACTGGTTAATTAGTAAATGTTTCATTATCACATCATGAGTACTTTTGATTGTAAATGTCAAGTGTTTCAGAAGAGAGAGAGGAATTAATTCAACTCCACTGACCCTCATTTCTTTAACCATTGGTTGTAGATACAGCTGGATAACAGCAGAGTTCTACCTGATGGGTCTTCAGCAGTTTGTTTGTGCCAGCACAAAGCTGAACGTCCAGCTAATGCATTATTTGTGTTTCATGACTACTAGTTAGTAGAGGCACACATACATCGAAATACATGGATAAAATGTATATTGGCAACAAACGATATTTAATATTGTTACTATGTAAATACCAAAAACAATGAGGTACAACTTATTGTATATGCAATCTTCTAAAATAACTTCTCAGCATTTACTCAATCATACATTTCAATTTTAAATTGTGAATTGTCCTTGCCACCAAAGCTTGCACCAACTCCTTGTGCTGGTACTGTCTTCCTCCTACTAATGTGTATATAATATTGGTGCAGCGGGACTGCATTTGTTCCTTTTTATTCACACTATTTGTTCAGAGTTCCACATGTTCCACAGGTCCTGACCTTTAAAAATATCACAACGACAGAATGGCAAAAATTAAAACATTTGACTGAAATTAAGCATATCAGTGTGTGTTGACTGAATACAATGGACGCTCAAAGTTATTCTTACAATAAACATCTGAAGAAGTGAAAGTCAAAACCCTCCCTATCAGGATTTTCTGTGTATTTAATGAAATTGCTTTAATATTCAGTATCAGTGTAGGACATACATTAACGATCAGTGTACACAACTAACTAAAACATGAAGGGACAGAAGTCAGAAGACACACAAACACAAACATAATTCTCGGCACTCTTAAATACACACACAAACATGCATTCACGCACGCGTGCACACACAAGCTCACAGACAGACACACACACACACACACAAGCCCAAAAGTACCAACCTAGCTACGGGAAGAGCAATGATGTTGACCCCAGGAACACACCATCTCTGTCTCTGTCATGGGGACTTGGGGCCTTTTGGTAAGCTGTGTGTGTGAGTATGTGTGTGTATGTGTGTGGGCTGGGGTCCGAGAAGTGAGGAAGGATGAACTGTGTAGGAGAGCCATCTATTCACTACTGACAAGGTCAGAGCTACGAAGGGAGAGAGTCCCCTGCCATATGCAGAGAGAGAGGTATAGAGAGGAAGAAATGGACAGAGGGCGGGGAAGAGCACGCAAACTTTTCTTCTTGCTCTCTTTCCTTCTTGGTTATTCATGAAATACATGTTATTGTTACATAACACAATAAAAACAATAAACACATGGGTATACAACCAATCCAAAACTTTTGGAGAGTCAAACATGATCTGACAAATAGAAAACTCTACCGCACTCTAGGGTACACCAACTTCATAAAACAAGTGTCCATGTTAGAGCCTCAGGTGAACATGGGAGACCTGCAGGAAGATTATGATGATGCCAGTTGCACAGGCATGACGGAGAGAGAGCAAGCAATAGATGAGAGAGAGAGAGAGAGAGAGAGAGAGAGAGAGAGAGAGAAGTCGTGGTGCTGAATCAACAGTGACCAGTGTGCTTTGTCTTCATTATGATCCCAGTGGGGAGTCACAGAGATGCGTGGATGCCACACACACATGCACACCTGTGCCAGGGGAAGCACTAAAATACTCCACTCAGCACATCAGAAGAGCCATGAAGAGACATACTTACTCTCACACACTCACACACACACACACACACACACACCCACACACACACACACACGCATGCACGAACACACACGCATGCACGAACACACAGGCACGCACACACGCACACGCATGCACGCACACACACACGCACGCACACACACACACACCTCAACTCCACGCAGCCCACCAGTGTTAACAAAAGAAGGAAAGAACCCTTTCTTTTCTTTCCCTACAGCATCTTCCTGGAGGAGCCCCCGATCTGTAACACTTATCCCATTGCCGATGTGCGTCTCTGCATCTTTAGCTGGACATGTGCAGTTGGGTGTATGGGTATGTGTATGGGAACAAGGTTCCTAGGAAGTCGGTTGCCTGTAACTTGTATTCTCTTCTACAGACACAATGACACCAGATAATGACACCTTTGCTTGTGGTAGATGGGTAAATGTGTTTTTTGATGTTCCTTCACATCCATACCTTCAACCTTAGTTAAGGTCACTATGGGTTTCTAACTAGAGTACTATAACAATTAGATTAACTTGACTTACTATATGACTTATAAGATTAATGAATAATTACTAATTCACTGTTTGTACTACCCACTCCTTTACATACAGTAACACACAACATTCATCCCACTGCTTTCACTAACGTTGTTCCTGATACTCTTACTAGTTTTGAGATGCATTATTTTACTGCTTTCTGATTGAACATTACATTCTCTTTAAATTGAGCCATCAAGTTAAATTAATTGTAATGTAGAATATTTCTGATTGATTGTAGCTGCAGTTAAGAAGGAATCACAATTTAATATCGGCCTCTGGTCAAATCTTGTGCTGTGAGATTGTGTTTGTTTTCCTGTCGACCAACCTGCTCCGTGCTGAGGAGGTGATGTAACCGGTGAGCCTGGTAGACCTTGGCTGTCTGCTCTTTCACCCTCTCCAGACAGTCTCTCTCTCTCTTCTGGAGTTCCTGAAGTTCATCTAGTTCCATCCTACGGGGCACACACACCATTACCAAATAATATTGCAAAAAAAATTCTAAACTTCCACGTAATTCATTTAAATTGAACACATGACTACAAAGAATATGCATTGTACAACACATTAAAAGAAGTATAAATATCTCACTCTAAATCATACAAGAGCAATAGTTAATCATACTCACACACCCATGGATATGTTTTGATGATAGGGATGACACCTTACTTCTTAAGACTATATACATAAAAATGACTTGTGCAAAGTGTAGACGCCATGTGTGTGTCTTTGGAACACAGTGTTGTGTCATAAAGCTGACAATTCCCTGTTGTGTCCTTCAAATGAATAAACAACTGCCTGATGATAAGAGAGAGCCTGGGACAGACGTGGAAAGACAGAGGAGCTACAGGAGAACGAGACAGCTTGAAAGGAGAACAGCAAAGTGAGAGCGCAAGAGGCTATGAGTGGGGGGATGATGGATATATTTCATCACCGCAGCCAGGACAGGTCCGTCTGTGACATCTGTTAAGCGAAGCTGGCTAAATGGGATGGATTAAAAGCCCATACACAGCAATTTCATTTTGCAATCACACAGCCTTATTGTTACAAGGGGGTAATAACTTAAGAAAGGAATTGGAAACAATTACTAAAACACACGTGCCATGATAATGTACAAAATACACACTCGGACACACAGCTGAGAGTAAATCCAATCTAATTCCACAAGAGCAATACCAATGAGAGTATCCTTCTCTCTTTTTCTATCTCTCCTTTTTCTCTCCTTCTCTACAGTTGCTTTTGCCGCGCAACGTCTCTTTTCAATTACAAGCCTCCACAGAGGAATCAGAATATTCATAGTGTGTCTGTAATGTGAGGTTAACACATTCTTCGGCTACTGACATTTAAGAAAGAAATCAAAACACCGTTCCCATTGCCTTTGCATTCTCATTCCTTCCTCCGCACCGGATTAAATTACAAAATAAATGAAATATGCAGAGCATTGTGTGTGTGTGTGTGTGTGTGTGTGTGTCTGTGTGAGTGTGGCAAGAATGAGAGCAAGTCTAAATGTGTCTACTCTGTGCGTGTCTATGCAATATTAAGTAGAGTAATTTAAGACTGTGTGGTTGTATGTCTATATGTGATATTGTGTGTGTGTGTGTGTGTGTGTGTGTGTGTGTGTGTGTGTGTGTATGTGTGTGTGTGTATGTATGAATAGTGAATATAGAGGTTGCTTGGCCTCGATTTGTCCACCTGGCTAACAGGGATATTACATATTAATGTAAAATATAAAGTTTGAGTTTAGTGGGCGGAGGTCGGGCTCACTAACCAATTGGTGTATGTCTATAGTATGTGTGTGTATATCCGGTCCTTCGTTCATTAACACCGCCTTAAAAACAGACAGGAAATGTTTTCAAGGGTCAGGACCTGTTCATGTATGTGTGTGTCTGAGTTTTTAAGTGAAACTGTATCAGTGTGTGTGTGTGTGTGTGTGTGTGTGTGTGTGTGTCTGTATGTGTATGTGCGTGTGTGTGTGTGTCAGGCTGAATGGGTGACCTTTGCTTCCCTGCCCCCAGCCCCAGTGTTATTAATTGCTGTGTAGTGGACAAAAGCCAAACAGATTTGTAACGGCTGAAGGCACCTCGATCTGTGTCGGCCCAACCAGCCGCCACAACATACAACCCTCATTAGCCTTGTTCGGCACGCAGCACGTGCACTGAGTGTGTGTGTGTGTGTGTGTGTGTGTGTGTGTGTGTGTGCGTGTGTGTTTGTCTGTGAGAGAGACCGTATGTGTGTGCATTTGACTGAGTGAAAGAACGAAGAATAAAAGAAGTAACAGTGTGGTAAACAACTGGCTCGTAATTATGTTAAATGTGTGTTGTTGTTATACCTGGTTTATTAACCTATGCTGAGGCCTTGCTAGGAATTGGTCAATATAACAACACTTTTTGTATATAAAAAATAAATAATAATATAGTTAGACAAATCATATAGGCATCTTATAAAGTCATTTTATATAAAACTGTCTATGGGCAGTGTGTCTTTATTGGGCTGCAGTGTAAAAATAGTAACAAAAAGAGGGCGATTACATTTTTTATGCAGATGTTGTCCCTAATCTCTTAGATTGAAAGCACATTAGGAAATAGCCAGTATGAACAGGAGGAGTGATTATAGCAAGCAAACCCTGTGTCAATGTACATATGGACTCATTGTACATACTGATAATTATTTAAAGATAAAATTGTTAACTTATCATGGAAAGGATATTTTAAGTTAATAAGAGATAACAGTAGAAATGTGATCTCATTAAACTATCATTTCAATATATTACATTATACTAATACAATGTCATGAAATAGTAATTTGATATATAGATTACAGTTTAAGTTATTTTGCACATTATGTTATTATATAATTACTCCATTATAGTGATTATTGGATGGTGATAATGTGCTGAGCGTGCTATACAATGTAGTACGAGCACTCTGACTCCTGGTTACTTTTGATGGCTGCTGAACTATATCAAGATAATCAAGCATTCTTAAACTACTTTCAAATAATTGAAACTCAAACTGACATTTTCACCCTGGACTGTTAACTTATTTAAATGGCTAATATAGTACAGCTAAATTTCTCACTTCCTCCTAAATAATTTACTACCTGGTTCACAATGTGGCGTCAAGGGGTGATGTGATATCAGAGAGTGAAGCATTGTGGGACAGCAGGCCACACCTGCGGTCGTCCAGGCCAGCACCAGAGCAGCTAATTGGCCAGTTTCTAAATATTTAATGGCGACTTGACCTGATTGGCTGTTTAATTGGTCCAATTAAATGATTCAATAGCTGGCAAGGAGGGGCTAGTCAGCCAGTCAATTTAGACAGTGACCGGCTCAATGTATTGAGCCTTCAACACCCTCATAACACAGCGTATCGTTTCAGTGATTAATGAACTAATTTACTAAAGTAGGAACACTGATGTATGCTCGCAAACAATTATGTCAGAATTGAAATGATCTCCAATCAATATCACTCTTATTGAACAAGAAAAAAACATTTACAATTTCATAAAATGTACATACTCTTCTGCATTGTTTTTCTCCAAAGTAATTTCCTAGAAAGGCAGTGAGAGCAGAGCACCCAGATAATACGTCAACACACACACACACACACACACACACACACATACACACACAGTATACAAATCCAATCAGACTGAAGGAGGGAACTTGTTTCCACCAAAACTGGATCAGAAAGAATGAGCAGCAAAAGAAAGACTGACGCAGAGAAGCAGAGAGTGATCGCAGGGCAGGCGTGCTTCCAGGCCCGCACTCTCTCCCCCAAAGCAGTTCTCCTTTCATGAATGTCCTTGAGAGGGACACAAGAGAGGGAGGAACGAAGAAGGCTAAAGTAAAGACAGACAGGAAAAAAGTACAGAGAGGAGGAGAGACAGCAAAGCACTAGAGGAGAAGAATAAAAAAATTAAAAAATAGTGCTGCTCAGCCTCGCAACAGCAAGTCCATAAATTCTCCCTTGTTCTCTTTAGGATAAGTTAAAAGATTAAGCCATGTCGTTGCAACATCACAGGGAGAATTATTTATCTGATTATGGCAGTAATAATTACCCAGCTGTTTCTTGCAGATAGAGGAATAATTCATGCAGTCAACAGGCCGTGTTGGTGGCGGCAGCGATGACACCAGCACATTTAGTAAATATGCAAAGTGTGCTTGCTCCGCTTTCCTAATTGCCCCAATCGTCCCACTGCATGCCCTTATTAAAGCCCGGGAACTTTAAGTGTCTCCCTGACAAAGTGATAAATTGTTGGGGTATCAAAGAAAACTATGGCAGAGTGGGGACCGCACTGGGGTCCTGACTTCATTAGGCTATGCAGGAGGAAAGGAAGGATGGACACTGAAGCACAGTGAACCGGTGGCAGATAGGGAGAGAGAGAGATATAGAGCAAAATAGATTGAGAAAGAGAGAGGCAGAGATTGAGGGAGGGAGGTGGAGTGAGGACGGAGGATAGAAGAGGGTGTTGTAAGTAGCATTTATTAGCTGGATGCTGTACCTAATGAAATGACACAGATGGTTTTGTGCGGTGGAGATCTGTCATGACAGAGAAAGACGGACTGAAACAGAGTCAGAGAGAAGAGAGGTTCGGTAGTCTATGTATTACTCCTATATCATTACCATGCGCAGCCGCTCAGCCTGCACTAAATGGGGACCATTAGTCCAACTTTGAATAATTTATGCAGCGGTTTGGACAGACAGACAGACTTACAAGAAGGAGGGAGCATGCTGGTGGATTAAATAGCGGACCTTTGCGGGATAAGTGATCAGGCAGCGTGCGATCCGAGGGCTCAGCAGCTAACACAGAAAGGATATTTTAAATAAACGCCGGCACGGCGTTAATTGATCGTGACCCCGGCAGCACTAAATAAACATGTGATTAACTTGAGAGAAAGTGACCTCAACACCCCAAACCACTGTGGAGGAGGGGCTGTGTGTGTGTGTGTGTGTGTGTGTGTGTGTGTGTGTGTCACAGAGCTTTGAATGAAACTGTAAGACCAAACCAAAAGTCAAATTAATCAATTCTCCTGCTCCTTGAATTCTCTTTTTTTACAGTTATTTACTTACTGCTCTTTGTATTACATTTATTTTAAGTACACCATTTAAGAAGGTGGTGAGATTTAAAAGAAGGGAATGTTACTATTTTACTATTTTTTAGTACTTTTTATTTCAAGTTCAATAAACAATAGCAGTATATGCTTTATATGTATATAGTGGCTGCAAGGATTAACAATCAATTATTTTTGATCAGTAATTAATTATTAGAATTTTAGCAGTTCTACAATTGTTGTCTACAGAGTGACAGAGTTATGTGTGTTTGTGTGTGTGCCTGTCTTTGTATGATATAATACTAAAGTGGCAACGCTCTTAATGGACTTTAACAGCCTAGTTCCCCCTACCTCTAAGAGGGGCAATGAGTGTGGAGGAAAGGTTGAACGCTGGTGGGGACGTGAGGGGAAAAGTCAGTGATCCAAGAAGCACTTTAACAAATTTACATTTAATTTTAGCAGAAGCCTAAAGATATGTTCCGGTAAAATATATTAGCAGCATTAAAAATGTGACTATTAGCTAAACGTGATGTTTTTTTTGTCAAAAATAAAAGATGGCGTATCTCTAGCAGTAAGCCCTGGAGCACAGGATGTTTTATTAATGCACGAGCTGCAGTTCAAATCAAAGGCTAATTTTTTATTTCTTCACATCGTTCACTTCTCTCTCTCTCTACTAGCCCTCAGCGCTTTAAACTTATCTCTCTCTATCTCTTTAAGGTTATGGGTACACAAGAACACCTTTTCACCAGCTGACTTTTACACTAATCAAATTAATTCGTCTTGAATGACGTGTCCCAGCTGACTCACTTGCAGCTCCTGTATTGGTCGCTGGGAAAAATGTTTCACCACAACACACAAAGGGTAGATTATACAAATACAGTATTCATTGAATTGTTTAATATAAAACTCATTGACAACACTATTACATTTATTTTACCTGACAAGTTCATTTTTCCTGGAAAGTCCTTTCAGATAGCTTTTGCGTGCGTAGAAGTTATGAACATACTTCCTTACAAAGAATCCTCTCCATCTCCGCTGGATCTGTGAGCGATTAAAACAGGACAAAGGTATTCTTAAGGGGTCTCATTTGTAAAATATATATAAAACCTTGAGTACGCCTGCCAGTTAGCTATTTCCTTTTATAAATCCCAAATCAACCTGTAAATGTGAGCAGCTGGTCCCGCCCTCTACACGCCCACATTCAACCATAAATTGTCAATGCAAAGCACCTTATGTGCATGTCGTGCAACACGACACATCTCGAGTATTATTTATGTTTATAAAAGTCAGACTGATTGCTTCCAAAATGATCATGACAATCAATGTTATCCACCAATCATTTAACAAAAAAAGGAAATTTGGTAGGTGGACACAATTTATTCAATTACTGGCTTTATTTCTAAACTTTGACAGTTTGGTTGTGCTTAGTATGCTGAATGTCTCTATAGAATAAACCATCAATAAATAAAGTAAATAAAAAACAGTACTTGGTGATATATGCACAGTATTAGAGGATTAATTAAAAACTAATGACGCTCTGTTCCGCAGTTCATAAACACTATTTGACGTTATCTTACAGATGATAATTTCATCAGCTGCTCCACAGATGACTACGAGTGTTGGTAGTCCGGCCCTCTCTTCTGCACTGAGGAGAGCAGACACGCTCATCAAATATTAACCAAAATCTGATTAGAGGTTTGAGTTGGTTTATATCTTTATAATTGAAAGGTGCTTACAGTTATGTACACTAGTACAAGCACAAATAACACTTCTGGTTTGACTGTTAATGATAAAGAGAATAAATAAGTGTGATATGAAGTGAAATTAAATGTTTGAGAGGCGTCATACCTGGAATGATGCCTCCCCCAATTTACAATCTGGCTTAAATTCACCACCTCAACATCGGCACCATCCATATGGGAGATCTGGTAGTGTGGCAACGTTGATACTTAATTTGTTCCACATAGCAAATATTTCAATAATTAACACTAAATAGACTTGCTCTTCACAGACAGGCCTTAAGGTAATGAGGTAAGGCATGAGAGGGTATGGCATGTTTCGTCATAGTATATATTTTCTTCCAACAGACAATGTTATCATTTTATCATTGTATGCGATATCTAAATACATTCTTGCCAATGATTCTCCTCATTACCTAAACTTGCAGACGACACATAAAAAAAAATAAACACATGTTGGTAATACCCTATATGGGAGAACACTTTTGAACCACGTTTAAAATGCGGTTCTTTTTCCTCTGCAGTGATGGAGCGACGATCCAAGGGAGGACAGACAGCTGTCACAGCTCCATATGTTTAACTGTATCCGTCCACATTGATTGGGGAGGCTGCAGATTAGCTAGCACACACACACACACACACACACACCAGTGGACCGTTTCAAAGCAAGGGGGCGGATGTCCTTCAAACTAATTAGGAGATTAAAACAATGGCAGGTAAAAGAATAATCACACTATGAGAAGAGGGAAGAGGAGAGTAGAGGTGGAGTGGAGGATGGGGAAAAACAACAAAGAGCAAAATAAGAATTAGCATTGATCTGCCAGTCAATAGATAATTTTAAATAAAGTAATTGCCGCCTCTCGAGTTCTTGCTGACCTTTGTTGACTAGTGAAATCGATGCTGTTGAATCTAATACAAATCCGAGGTGCGGCATGTAAACACTGGTTTCTATTACGGCCCTAATACATTATCCTCTGTTAGCTACCAAGCCGTGATAAAGACAACAGGACGGGAGAGAAAAAAAGAGAAGAATCAAAATTGATTCAAAGGAAGTGTCACATGGGGATTTTCAGATGATTGTTTCTCCCTTAGTGTCTCCCTTTTTCTCTGTCCCTCCTTCTCTTAGACACTGAATATTTCTTTATAACGATGGTCTGTGAGTAGAGATGTCCTTCACTCGTTCACTTTTGCACAGGGTCCCTCTCTCTTTGAGATTATAGTTTGGTGCTCACAGTTGTGCCAGTATTAATCTAAGAAATCCTAACTTTGGTATACTTGGTAGTAAAAACTTTTTCTTTTATCTTTCATCTTTCAACAGGTGGCATCATAACATAGGACTGATTTGGGTTTTCACAATAGCCTTTAATTATTAAAAAAAAATGTTGACCCTCTGAAGTACTAAGTTGCACATGACATATTGTTTGGAGCCGACAGAGCAGAGGTCTGGGACCAAGGAATGCTTACAGATACACACAACGTATAAATGCACACTCTGCCCAGAAAGGCCTCATTTGGCCAGTAAGGAGTTCAAACTCAGTACCTTCTTGAATTGCTAACCACTGAGCCATTTTGCTGCCCTATTCATTCATATTTCATTCTCCATTAAAATTCTTATTGCTTCCTTTAGGAAACTGTGGTTATTTTATAATAAAGACCTCTTCTCTAACATCAGAAGCTTCTGCTCCACATTGTGACATCGCCCCTAACCTTTCGCCCCATGACCTAAAACAGCTGGGTGAAACACTACCCCTGGATCTACGTCTCTCCTATTATGAGATATTTATTAAAGCGACATGGTGGTCAGTTTTATTTGTTTCTATTAAGCGTAAAACTCAAAGCCCTCAATTTTCAGGCTTTTCCACCAGTATGAAAATACTGCAACCATTTCTGTCCATCTGGAAGGCAACACAACCTCTTTGATAAACACTAGTTCATTTTTTTTGTTGGCTTATAACAACCTATAATGGTTTCGCCAGATTGAAAGAGTTGACTGGAATTGTAAAAATATATGGTTTCTTTGCAATATCCGTGTGTAAAAGTGCCAAAGCATCAGTCACTACGGTTTATGAGTATGAACAGTCGTACCTGCTGAGGAGGGGAAAGTAAGACATAAAATAATGTTGCTTAAACTGAGATACAAGCCAATGTCGTCAGTGAAAGGAGTGTGTTGAGACATAATTACAATAAATCATTATCTTCTGTGTATTAAACCTAATTCTAATAGGCATACATTATGTATGGAACTAAATTATACAGTAATGTAAACATTATACCACTTTAAAAAGTAAGAAAAAAAGACTGCATGGGGGATTAAAGAAGTTTTATGATGAACAATTTTTGCAATGAAGTGGTGTGATGAAGTGCTTACAGGCTGCTATTCACAGGGCCTCCCATTCTCAGCACACACACACACACAAAGAAACAGAGCCCCCCCCGCCCCATGACACTCCATTTGCTAAAACAAGACACTGTGGTGATATTTACCCTGACCGCCATCTCCTCATAGAAATTCATCTTCATGATAAAATATGCCGCCTGTGAACACAAAGGAAAAGATGGCGTTACATCTCGTCTCCCAGCCCTCTGATCTGTCCACAGCAGGCGTCAAAGATAAAGAGCTCTTTATACATAATACATTGCACAGAGGCAGCACAGATAGGGCCACTGTAGAGGGGAGGGGAGGGAAGGGGGCAGAAAAGGAGAGAAGGAAAGCAAGAGAGACACAAGTAAAAAGAGGAGAAGTCGGGGGATGTAGAGAGAGAAAGAGAAAGAGGTAGGGAGGGAGAGAAAGTGGTTAGCGGGACTTTGTATCAAGGGGAGGACAGTATTCTCTCAATACACCAACGCAGACAAGGGCCAAGAAAATCTATGGTAGTCAAGCAGCGAGCTAATGGAGATGTATGACGGCCAAACGCTCTCCTCTGGATTTCATAATCAATGACAGCCCTGCCAGAAGTGACAAACAAAAGGCCAGAGAATATTCAGCGGCGCACTCAACGAGCCGTTGCACACCAAATGTGTCGGGCCGACCACTGGGGGCACATTTCAGGAGCAAACTGGAGAGTCGGCCATAAAAGGGATTCATATCTCAACACGTCTTTTTTTTAATAATGACGGGGAAGAAAGGGAGGAGAGAGGAAGGGGAAGTAAGACAAAGACTTGAAAGGAGGTTGTAAATTCAGCTTGATGTTTTGAGATGAGGCTTTGTGCACGTCACATTACACATGATAAGGTCCGCAACAGTGAGAGAGGAAAAAGACAGACAGAGAGAGAGAGAGAGAGAGAGAGAGAGAGAGAGAGAGGAAAAATAGAATCTCAAAGGGCTAATTCAAAATAGTGCACTGTGGCAATTTTGAGTGATTCAAATTAGTGCTCGTCTGTTTCCAAATGAAACCAAACTGCCTCTTTTTAGCCCATATGTGTGTTGTGTCACATCCTTCATCGTTTATTTCAACACCCCTCAACCCCCCCCCACCATCCACCCCCCACCCTTTCCATTTCTTGAACGCCTCCCAAACAGCGGCTGGCAGTTATGCTTTAGCAAACAGTCAATTTACAGGCATGATAAATAGCTTGTTGTGATACGTTTACAAAACTCAATCCAGGGGAAAATTATACGTGAGAGACCTGGGTATTGGATCCGGTATCAACAATCTGTTCAATTAAGAAGCAGTTGGAGGCAATATGCTGAATTTAGAGCCTTGTTTTACTAAAGCACACACATACACACAAACCCCTCTACTCGTTCCTTCTCTCTTTTCCTCTCCACACATTTTTTATATACATCCGAGGAGCTCCGATATAGATGGAATTCCTTATCATATTGCATCATATTTCCTAAGTGCTAATTTCCCAATGTGTAATGAGTGAATTATATTTCTTAAGGTCAGACGCAGAGACTTAGGAAAATAGCAATTGAATTCTAATGCATGCTATCATAACATAATCAATATATCTATAGCCATTCCAGGCTCTGGCTTACCTTCACCATTTGTCTGAAACGTGCCCTTGCTGTGAAGCCCCGCCATATCTTCTGTATAATAATTGCCTTCTTGTGCAGATGGCTGTAAAAAAAAAAGTCAATTTAGCAAGTTGATTGGACATGTATAGTTCAGTAGCTGAAATGAAGTAAACACTGAAAAAAGTTATTCAGATGCACATAGAAGGGAAATTAAATTCAGATTTTTCTTTGTTTGATCTGTGCTCAGAAATGACGTATTTTGAGTCCAAAAAACAGATCTTCTAGAAACTTGAGAGCAAAGAAATACTAAAAGCTGAAATAATTTCATTGATGTATATAATGTAATTTGATTAATGAAATCACAAAATTCCCCTAAATGACTCCTGCTATAATAAACTGTGATAATTTATTTCCTGAAACACATTAATGAAAAGAGTGCTTTTTTTTTTCTGCAGACACATGTTAGGTTGTAAAATGTGTTCAATTAAAAGGTCAGGGCAACATTTGCTTACAAACACATGCTCTCAAAAATACACACATACACACACACACAGAACATTTCTGCTCCTCCAGGCTTTTTCGATCATGTCCGATGGGCCTTTCACCCCTTTAGTCGGCGGCACACATTTGTATTCATCTTCAAACATACTCTAAATGCAAGTCTACTGCGATTCTCTGCCTCCAATGAGGCCATCAATTTCCAAAAGGCCATTCATATGCCCAGAAAATCAATGCTTATAGTGGGGATAGCACAACCCCAGAGTTGCACTTAGGCAGCTAAAATTGTTGCTAATTATCCACTTAACGCATTGATCAATTAACTTAAGTAATCGGAATTAACCTACTGTCTGGAAGTTTGTCTGCTGACCCTGCAGAATGGTGCTGGGGTCACAGAATAAGAACAAGCACATACATAGGGACATTCATTTCTCTGTGTGTGAAAGGGGCACAGAGTGCAAGCGACATTTATTCCTCCAGGCCATTTGCAAAGCTCTAGAAGTGGGATAATTATGAGAGTGAGCTAGTATCAGGGTTTCCCTTGAAATGTAACTCTTTAAGTCCTGCCTGAATGTTTTTCATCCCTGAAGGGGAAAGCAAAACTCAAATTGGTATATAAAATATTAAGTATTTTCGCATATGAAGGAGTAGGCCTACCAACATATCTGGTTTACGGATTCAAACTGTGAACCAGATATTCATTCACCAAACATAAGTTGATGTACACATCTTACCTGAGGTAAGCATGCACCTTGCAGGCTCGAACCCAGCTCTGAATCCGGGTGGCGGCCTGGTTTTCTCTTTGTCTGTTCTCCTCAGCTTGCCTATAGGTTACAGTCACATAGTGATATTGTTCTGTAGCTACATTATCTTACATCATCTCTGTATATTGACGACCTTTAATAAGCCACACAGACAATATCTGCAAGTTACTTTGCCAGACTTGGCCCTCATGTGTTGTTTGCTCTGTTGTAATTAACGTGAACATCACTTGCGTTCTGGCCCCACTGCCGATGATGCAATTCACAATATCATTATCAAACATAACTCATTGGCTAAAGCGGCGTCTTTGCTAACACGTTTTCGTAACAAGCAACGTGTGCTGGTTGGTAACGTCATAGCGTTACATATGGCTATGATGATAGCTAACGCTTAACTGAACGTCACACGCTCGCTAGCTGAGGAAAGCGTGAGGCTGCGGTTTGTTGACAGTGACTTTAGCTCGCGCTGATTGGTGTCTCGCGAGCGTTAATGGTTTGGCTTCAAGTGCCACACATCTTTAAAAAAACAGCCACATTGTAACTTCATGCCTTAAAGAATCATACTCATATACCTGCTTCTGCAGAAATATTCCTTTTTTAACTCCTCAACTTCATTTTTTATTTTCTGCAGCTCCGCCATGTTTCCACAGGCTACAGTTTACTTGTTGTCTTGACAACACAGCAGTTTCCCACGTTGGTGGGGATGCGTTCAAAGCATCTAGAGAGTAGGAACTTTCTTCATAACATAATGAGGAATGCTTACTTCACTGACCCTGTCGTAACAAAGACACTTTGAAGACACTTTGAAAAGTATTTGCCTTCTATTGATGTAAACCTATATGTCGAGATGTTGAGGTTAAAGGCACCTGCTTATGTTATGTAACAAGTGTGGATAGAAACCTGAATTTGTTTGACCTAATTTTTAATACTTAACCAATATTTTAATTTGTTATCCTCCTGAAACGCAGACTAATAGTTATAGTGACTAACATATTTTGGTCCCATTTTTATGTGATGTGAAATATATATTAACAGATATTCCTAAGTATTGGGTCAGCATTCTGTATATTGTATTTTTTTTATGGACAGAAAATATTTGTAGAAAAAGCCTAATTTACCGTCTGCCAGAGTCCATAATAATAAAGGGGGGTTGGGACGACATTTAAAAAAAGCTTGCTCTGTGGATGCAGATTGTGGATCTGAGTATTGATCCGTTCAGCTGCTTCACTTCTTCTATCCATCCCTCCATCCATTTCCCTCCTTTCCTGACATTATCACCCTTCATCATACAGTTATCAGTTCATTTCACCCTACTCTTCCTTCCTTATTCTCCTGCTCGTCACTCCTTCATTCCTCTTCAGACATATTCACCTGTCAAAATGATCACCTCAGCAGGGTGTGTGTGTGCGCTTGTGTGTGCACTTGTGTATCTGTGCAAGGAAAGACATCTGTCTGGTCAATGGTCAGAGGAAAAGACTGTCTGTATTATAAATTACTTCTCAGAGACAGGTATGATAAATGGTGAAAGTGAATGAACGTGTGCGTATCTGTCTCCATGCTCTTTCATGTCTGTGTACAGCTTTCCTGCCTCTCTACGAGCCAGTCAGTCGGCTTGTTTAAGTCTCTGTTTTCTCTTCTTTCTCACAGGCCAATTTGCTGTCTGAGGGCCACCACAGCGAAGAGCAGTAGGCAGACGTCCTAGGTAGAGTTATAGCTGGAGGGGCGAACCCACAGCGGCTCAGCTCATCCATCGTGGGGCGGCAGGAGGGCGGCCACCCTGGTAATTACCGGAGAAATGTTGTTGTGACAAGACGGCATGAACAGCCTATGTGAGCGTGAGAGACAGAGATTTTAAGGGAAATGTTGTTTTTGACAAGACTGTAAGGATGGCTGGAAGCCATTCGTCCTGCCACAACACTGATTAGGTGTCACCAGGAGTGTATCTGTGAGAGAACGAAACAAAAAGGCGAGAGAGAGAGCACTTCATAAAAAGACATTGTGTTTACACACTGTCTAATGACCCACTTCTCGACTCAGCCAGACCATCATCCTCTCCACGTCCCTCTACTCTTGTCCACTCTTCCATCACGTTCCTCCCCTTTTTTCTCTATTCCTCTTAACTTTTACCTGCTCTCGCCACTTTCCTGCTTTCTTTTTTCCCCCCATCTGCTGTCCCTTCTCAATCAAAACATTTTTGTTTCACACAAAGGCAATAATTCCTATCCCAGGATTACCCATGGATACTCTCTCTCTTTCTCTCTCGCTCCATCTCTCCATACGGGGCATGTCATTTAACATGCCTCCAGTCACCTCTCACAGTCAGGAAGCTCATCCAACCAGTCATTCTCCATGGCCATTGTTCCTAAATGAGGGCCATATGCGCTGCGGCCAGCTCTGGTCATAAAGAAACACACACACGCACGCCAGGGGTGATAGTCTATGGGAGAATGTGTGTGTATGTGAGAATGTCGCACATTGCTCTGCACAGCGCGTGTGTATGAGTCATTATTGTGTGTGAGTATATGAGTGATTATATGTGAGTGTGTGTGTGTGTCTGTGTGTCTGTGTGTCTCTGTGTCTCTGTGTCTCTGTGTCTGTGTGTCTGTGTGTCTGTGTGTGTTCCTCCAGCCGCCACAGTGGGGTGCGGCGGATGGAATGTGTGTTTCTCGGCAGGACCAGTTCGGCCATTATTATTAAACATCTGTCCGCAGCACATTAATTCCCCCACTCTGACGCATCCCTCTCTGCCCAGGGATCACTTAATTGAAATCCATAATGACTCTTTCTTCTCTTCTCTCCCACACTGAGCAAAGTGAAGCTGGAAACCATATTTCAGACAAAAAAGGAAGTTTCTATTTGCTATTATGTTCTTTTTGCCACCACTTTTACGGTAACACACTTTACCTTGATTTTGTGTCAAACAAGAACATTTACAGTATTTTCTAAAATATTTCACAAATATAAAAAAAAAAAACAATTGTGATTATTTTCATAGTTGACTAAAGATTACATTTTCCTTGAGAATAAATCATTATAAAGCCTAGCAAAAAACAACATGTTCAGCTCAGATGGATGATTGTAAGTTACTTTTGTCCAGCGTGGCACAAAGCCAACAAGTCTAATGTGAGGGCACATGCAGCTGCCTCTTTTTTAAAGCATATTTTATCATCTTTATATATATATATATATATGTATATATATATATATATATATATATATATATATATACATATATATATATAATTGTTTCACACATTTTCTAAATGAAACAGTGAGATACACAAAGTTAAAAGCCAACTCCAGTTAAAGGCAACATATGTGAATCATTAGATAGGAGCAGAATAAAGTTAATATTCATTTTAAACCTTAAGACAAGGTCAAATACAAAAGATATTAGCCAGTGTTTGGTTCTCCAAAATAAGTTTAGTAATTAATAAGCTAATACTGTTTTCATCAAAGTGTTATACAATCTTCTTTATAGGATGATTCATGGTATTTTCACCTAAGGAATTATTTTCCAGTCCATTAAAATGATCCATCACACGCACAGAGTTAACCAAAAGGTGATTAAAACACTTCCCGTTTGAGCTGATGTCGTGTCTACATTGTGATTGAAAATATAGAGGAGGCCCTCAAACCAGAAGCTTACCTATAGGCCTCAAAAGGCCAGAAGCTGGTCCTGGTCTTCTGAGCAAAACTATGCAAATTGCTCCATAATATTTTCTACCTGGGGCTGCTGTTACTTTTTACAGTGGCAATGCTTTTAAACCAATTTGAAGCCATCTCTTTTTCCCCTCTCCATTTCCTCCCCCTCCCACCTTTCCTCATTCCCCAGCCTAATATCCTACTAATGGATAAAAACTATGATTGTGCCGGTAGAGGAGAAATATCATACCTTTATTAGCTCACCTACACCCACAGAGAGAGAGAGAGAGAGAGAGAGAGAGAGAGAGAGAAAGTAATGAATTGAGCATTGTGTAAAATAGTTTAATGCAGGGGTGGTTCATCATTATTTGTGGCGGATTGTGTGGAGACAGGGGTGATCCATTAGTATGGTCGTTTCCATCTGTGTATGCAAGTCTCAGTGTGTGTATGCGTGTGTATCAGTGTGTGTGTGTGTGTGTGTGTGTGTGTGTGTGTGTGTGTGTGTGTGTGTGTGCGTGTATGTCCCACCCAGAAGGACATTCGCTGCTGCCGGCCCCACTGTCACAATGAGAGATTCATCACCACACACACACACACACACACACACGCACGCGCACACACTGGCTACAGTACACATGTGGCATTATTGTTCCATCATTACTCATCTCATTCTTCTTTTCAACAATTTGTCATTTTGCTAGATTCATATTGCAGAATGTTCACTGTGTGGCGGTCAAGGCGAGAATTACAAATATCAGATTGGATTTGAAAAAAGCTAATTGTAGCAATGCCAAAATAGAAGTAATTATTAAATGAAATATTTATATTCCAATACTTTACTGTAGTTGTGTTGAGTTAGAAAATTAATCAAAGTTCTGATACAATTCTTCTGATATCATTATATTACTCCAAGATGAGTTAGACTTATTAAAATAATGTTAAATTCAGCAAATAGTATGTATTTTGTATGTAGTTTAAATTCAAGTTGTATCTAAAAACAGAGTAAAATATCTTCGTCCACTGTTTGTTGCTGTAAAATTGTCCAATATTCTCTTCCTAAAAACAACCTTACTTTTTTAAAGAATTCTTCACACTTTGTGTAACCCATAGTAAGTCACACTTATGATATATTCTCCTGTGTTTTCGCACATTATACTCTCAAATGTATATATGCAACATTAAGAAAACATGAATGCAGGTGCAGCATGCATCAGAAATAAAGACTCAGTGGATGTGGCGACAATTCTTTTTTTCATTATATTTATGACAATTATACAGAAAGGAGGGGACACAGAACAGCCATCAAATAGGAGCGGAAGAGAGTAAAGGTAAGAAGACACATGTTTAGTTGCATGATTGCCACATGCCACATCTGATAGCCATCTCTTTACCCCCACACCCACAATCACATTCTCATTTCAAAATAAAAACCTGAGTATGGACTGTTGTTTTATTCTCATGACTCAATATTTGAGAGGGAAAATAAATCATTCAGTGCATACTCTGATCAATCCAGGGTGGAGACATGCAACTGAAGATTCTCTGTCTTTGCTCTCTCTGCCCCGAATGTAGCTCTCACACTTTGTTCTTTTCATCTGTCCTGACGTGTCCCCTATTACACTCATCTCTTGCTCTCTTGGTCTGATTCACATCTGTCTTTTTCTTGCTCTGCCTCGTTTGCATTGCTTGCATGGCTCTCTCTCCCTCTTTCCCTCTGTGTCTTTGACATTAACCTCTTTCTCAGTTTTTTTCTTTCCCCACGTCGTTGTTTTTTCTGCAATTATGGCATTCTGAGCACACACAGTCCGTTAGTTCTGAAGCGTAACACACCTTCAGAATGCCTATGTGTGTATCCAGTGTCACCACAAGAGTCTATTTTTCTGTGCTCCCAGCTAATTGGTTGGACCGTGAGAGAGGCAGGCTGGAGAGGTGGCCAGATCTGACAGTGAGTGTGTGAGCGTGTGTGTGTGTGTCAGATGTCCTCTGGCATGCCTCAGAGAGCTAATCATAACCACACTGCAGAGATTAATGAAGTCAAGAGCAATCAGCCCTGACACACAAACAGGGACACAGAGATTCACGCACACTCACATGCACGCACACAGGAATGTATAGTAGTTCTGGCTCAGATACTTTGGACCACGTTTAGTTGAGGCAGTGACATGTGGAGTGACATAATGATTAATTGAATCTCTTCTTGTGTGAACATCTGTACCTACATCTGTTGCTATTGTCAAAGTTCATATTTACATGCTTGCATAAAGTTTTAACTCCTGTGAAATTGATGCCTATTATACTGTGTGGGGAGGTGCAGAGGATTTTACCATGGCTACAGTTTAATGCTAGACAGATGCAGGGTTGAAGAACTTCCGATGCAATATTAAAGCAGGACAGATTGATGGCAATGTTTTCAATCACTATACATCTAATCTAATACATCTAATGGTGTTCCTGGTGCATGATAGATGGAGGATAGGGTACTTCTACTGGACTAAGAATGGATGGCACATTAGAGTACCATGAGTGGGGAAAGCGTTGTTATTGTTTCCTGAGAGGGATAAAAAGGCTCTGTCACACGTTAATAGACAAAGCGGGGGAGATAAGTTAGCAGTAGTTCACCAGTGGGACACTTTAATCTTCTTAATTGCCTGCTGGCTCTGCTATGTCTACTGCGCTGGATGTCCCTTCCAAGCAAGATTAGCAAAGAGAAGGGTCAATACCATGACATCGAGAATTAAGCACCTACAACAGGAAGCTATACCAGACATGTCAACCGCCTCACATTATTTTTAAGTCTGGGCCTCAGGCAGGTGGGAATGGCAGGAGACCTATGTAGCTGGGGGTGCAACTGCCTTTGGGCCAGGAGGTTCCCCAGACACTGATTCTCCCCCCTGCCCAATTATGCAGTTTTAAGGGGTTGGCTGTGAGTCTTGCCATGGGGACACCAGGACCCCAGCCACCATCTGCGGACCCTGTTCCACAATGATGACATCATCTGCTTAGGCTGCATTGAACTAGTTGCGGTAAAGTTATTTTTCTAGAGACTGCCTTTGGGCTCCACAGAGGGGACCATGGGCACCTCCTTCAATATGCAGGCTTGGCACTCAAGAGCTCGGTCCAATGCAGTCTGGTCCCATGAGTTGTGCACCTCAATTGGATTATCAAAAACACAAACTTGTGGTCAGAGAGGAAACTAAACCAACCCTGGCCACTATAACTTCCCTCTCTGAGAGACAGATAAATATGAGCACTGATTACCAACTGACGGTAGCTGCGACTGTAACGCCATGCCAGCCGCTGTCTGAAATCCTGAGACCAAACTGATACCAAAACCACACCCCAACGCCACAACAACTATCATCCGTGTGTAATTGCTCGGCTCGTGTCTGTTTAGAGAGAGAAAAAGAGAAACAAAAGAGAAAAGGAGGGGGCAAAAAGTATATAACATTTGTCTGTTTCAGAGCAAAGGGCTTTCAGCTCCTCATAAAGACCTTGACCTTTCGCCCCTGTGGGCCTCTGGGCATGCTTCACAGGCTACAGAGGCCCCTGATCTCATTTATCTATGTGTGCTGCGTGTAGCTGTGGTTGTGGTGCGTGCACAAATCGGAGAATACATTGTATGTTTGATGTTTGAGGCCAGTTTTAGTTTTGCAATATGTGGTTGTTGTGCTCCACATGACCAAACAAATATACTCACCCAGTGAGCATACTCTGATATGATATGATAGCTAACGTATCATTCTCGAACATAAAGTTATAATTCATGGGGAGGGATAAACCTGAAGAGCAGCACAATGTTGTAATCGGTAAATGTTGGATGTGCCATATAAATTGCTAAGTCTTACTTTAAGATAAAGTAAACATGTTTGGCAGTTTTATTTATTATTTTGTTCTCCCTTGTGTTCATCATATGATACAGAGTATAGTGAACTTTGATGGTCACATGAATCCTGCTTTCACACAGTCTGCACTTGACTCGGGCCATGCTTTGAATGTGAAGTACTTACTTGTTGGCAGTGACCACACTATAACACGCATCAACACACTTGCATTTGTGGTTTACTGTGTGTGTCCAAAGAACTTTGACTGGGTTTGGCCTTTGTTCATTATTCCCACTGAGAGATGTATTTGGACACTCCCATTTGCTGCTTTCCATGATTGAACTATTACTTTAAAATGTTTTTGTAAAGTGTGTTGTATTAATGTAAAGATAGACAAAATATATAGTTAAATGAAAACTATATAAAATAAAAATAACCTTTACCCCACAATATTTACTTTAATTTCATCAGCTATGTAACACCAGCACTCTAACTTTTGAATTGCATTCCCTATCTTTTCTCTACAGTAACTACAGTAAACTCTAATAGTGAACATAGTGTAATCAGATTACTTAATGGAGTTGTATAGTCCATTACATTCTCACATAGAAAAGCCTCATTCATCACAGAAGCAATCTAACTTTCAAATCAACAGAAATCAGCCCTGGCCACAGGTGACTGGCCTGGCCAAATAGCCTTTTGCACGTGTGTGTGTGTGTGTGTGTGTGTGTGTGTGTGTGTGTGTGTGTGCATGTGTGTGTGTGTGTGTGTTAGTGAGTTGGCCTGTGTCTTTTGATGTGTATTAGACAATTTAGATAGAGGGCAGGCGTGTCCCATGACTGCACTTTGCAAAGTAGCCTATACATTTCTTGTTTTTGATCCCGTATTAATTCCCAACCAAATAAATGTCTACAAATATTTGTCAAAGTTTTAGATGCTGTATTTATTATAATTAATTATGTTCAGAGGACAAATGAGAACCCTAATAAATTGACAATATGAACAAGTAGTGTTAATGTGTTTATTATCATGATGAAATGAAGTAAATGATAAAATGAAATAAAATTGTAAAAGGTTAAAAATGTGATTCAAATGAACATTGCAACATACAGCAGCAGTAGATAATGAAAAATATGTAGATGGGTATGTAAACAAGATAAAGCGATGGAAACCAACCCATGGTAACGGGCATGCCCAAAGAAATGTGATAAAACAGACCATGAGACAAAAAGAGCAAAAAGAGCAAAAAACTAAAATACATCAAGAGACCAAGACAAAGACACCTAAACCATGAGCCAGACAGAGCAGAAACCAAGCAGTTGGTACTAATGCAAACAGTACATCATTTACAGGCATTCCCATACCAACTGATATCAGAGTGAATGTGTAAACCTGATTATGATGGGCTTGTCAGAGGCAGCAGCAAAGGTCACTGAGCACCAGGGAAGTATGAGGCTTTTAGGGAGGAGGAAAACACTAAATACTTCTAATCCTCCATTTATTTGCCGCATGGGTGGTTAAAAGCTACTCCCAGCCTCATAAAATTAAAACCAAGTGTGCACCGAACTGTAGAGAAGAGGCACAGATATCGAAAGATCGCAAGAAAGGAGAGGAAGAGAAAAATACTTTAATCATGAGAAAGATAGTAAGATGGAGAGAGAAAGAAAGAGGGAGGTGGAGAAAGTGTGAGGAAGTAAGTGGAAAATGAGAAGCGGTGATGTGGAGCTCCAAAACCTTCTTTCGCAGAATGAGCTGTCACCTGCACCTCCTTTGCCTGGCGATCTATGGTTCACACCGGCTGCATTTGATTAATACATCCCACCTAAATCATCGAAAGTTCCCCTTTCCTTCTTACCCATAAAATGCAATACACAACACAAATCAGCCTGTTAAACAGTCAAGCCGGATAACAATCGGAAAATAATGCATCTTACCTGGGCCATCCCGATAAATTGTTCCTTATAACACCCTCCCTTAAACCAAAATCAATTCATCCGCCTCCCATTTTTATTAAAATCCCCAGTAATAAATCTTCCCCCAATGTTTGTTCATCTGTTTTTTGATACATTTATATCACTTTCAGTTCTGCTTCAGTGTTTCCCCTGCCTCTACAGCGTAAAATGGGAAAATCTATTTGGGGCCAATAGAATAGTTAAAGGGGTGTTATGGGTGCCTGTTCTTGTGGTGAAAATGGGTGTCAATTTGTGTGTTTGTGTGTGTGTGTGTGTGTGTAAATGGAATCGATAAATGTGGCAGTGTGGTGAGTAGATAGCACCCTTCCTCTTGCATTTCTGATTAACCCACACAACTGAAAACCTAACAGCAATATAACAATATGAAAGGGTAAGTATGTATGTGAATGTGTGTGTGCATGTGTGTACCAAGTCCACTTAAAGCTGCCTTTGTCTTTTCATAATGTTTAAGGTTGTGAGTGCGGTTGCTGTTTGTGTGCGAGGACAGTGTTGAGCTTATCTACGTATGCACGTGTGTGTCAGTGTTTGTGTGTGTGTGTGTGTGTGTGTGTGTGTTGTGAGTGAGTAGAACACTCACTACTTTAAGTAGCAGCACCCATCTTTATCCTGCTTCATGTTTGCTGTGTTTAACTGGCAGTACTTTTATACTGTTCTGTGATGATATTTAAACTAGAGAAGTTACACGTTTCATAACATTTCACTCAGATGACTAAACACAAGGGAACTAGCTGTGCTAAAGAAGAAAAAAAAACATGTGATATATTTAGAGGTTCACTAGTTTTCTGACCACAATAACAGCAATTCCATGAAGAATCAGCACTTTTCTTGACTTTGCCTGTTTGATTTGCCACTCACCCAAAATGCATAACTCTATTTTCCCTTTCATTAACTTACACCTTCAAATAACATTATTTTCTGTACTGTACATTGACATCAATCAAGGTCATAACTTCAGTTAGATTGACGATGCTGTTATATTAATTATGGCCTGTCCATTAAGTGTACACTTTGCTCATATAAGTTGTTTCCTCGCTGATGTCATTGTTTTACACCAGTTTCCATTTAAGTACATTCTTTTTAGTATATAACAAAAAAAAACTACTTAAAAGACACTTGCTGCTGCAAATGATCCCAAACCTTAATATGAGTTTAACTTGACTGCAAGAAACGCCTCTGTTAAAATTGGTAGTGAGTGTCATATAATCCATGACGCTGAATGCTTAGTTACAGTTTTAATAATTCTACAGAAACGAACCAACACGTTGACGCTTACCCCACGTTCCAGTATTCATTGTAAGATAATTGTGACATTACATGTCCTGCTCCTCCCTGCACACCTGCGCCTCATTCTCTCGTTAGGCCTGTCCAGTTGTATAGATGGCGTACTCTCGGGCATGGGCATGACTTAAAGGCACATGTGTAGCATTTTGGGGAATCTATTAGCAGTTTCCATGTCTCTTTATTTTACTTCATTGCTTTATTGCTGTTTACTTTTCTCTGAGGCATATTGTATTTTCCTTGAAGGGAAAAATGCAACATAAACAACGTTTTGCCTCCTTGCTCACTGTCCAGATATTTATGAACTTTGTCTTTATTTATTTTTTCACGTTCTAATCACAATCTATCTGTCTGTGGCAGGGTAATGATGGACGATGTAAGAATTCAGACGGCAGAATACAATAGGAATACAATACAATAAGCCTCATCGCCCTGTATTGTCTCATTTGTTGGGGGATCAATGAATGCTTTGCAGAGTGCTGGGTCAGTCAGTGCTAAGAAATTGAGAGATGTGCTGTGATTTATTCTAGGTGTTAAAAAATAATTTGTTTGGATTGATTAACAGTAATTAATTATGCTAATTGAGCGGGATGAAAACAGATGTCGTAAGTGCCCTCCTACTCATTCCTCTATACAATTGGTCCTTTAATTACAGATGCTATTGGTTCATCTAAAAATAACTCATAATGCATGCAAATGTTTGCACACAGTACACACATGGAAACAGGCAGACGCATGCACCAGTATGCATGCTGACATGTTCACATTACTACAGAGTCCACGGCACTTGGTAAATTCAGATTTGATTTGGATCATATTTTTTTCCCCTGTTATGTTACTGTTTCACAAAAGAGATTGATTAAGTTTTGTTTTTAACTTTGACTATGTTTAAATCTATTTTGTGTAGAACATTTAAAATGGGAAAACCAAACTTGTACCTATAAGACCCTATGGCAGACAGCAATGCATAACGATGGGGTGCAAGATTGTCTTTTTTCCTTCTAAAAACCAAAACCTATCCCATAGTTTATTTTAAATAATCTGTTATTGTAGCATTTTTTCCTGTGTTTTTCACCCAATGTGACCCTGTCAAGACATTTGGTAAAACTGAGACAGGGAGGCTCATCTGGGCGTCATACTGTACTATAAATGTTAAAATTTGAGTTGAAGATTAGGAGAGGATTTTAAGAAATGACTATGATTACTATAATGTGTGAGCTGTGATCAACAAGATTGAATTGCTATCTTTCTCAACCAAACCAAACAATGTGTGTGTGTGTAGGTGTGTAGGTATGTGTGTGTGTGTGTGTGTGTGTGTGCGTGCATGCGTGTGTCACACATGTATGTGTGAGAGTATGTGTAAGTATCTGTGAGCTCAAATAGAGCAAGAGGCTGCGCTGAGCCGCATGGATTTGCTGCTAAAGTTTGAACAGTTTTAAATTAAAATGTATTGCCCATTCTCAATGTATTGATCTCAAGCCCAGCTGTGTCAATACGCCGCCCCAGCTATTTTTCCAATAACTTATAAAGATCTGCCAGCCAGGCATAAATTCATTACATAGCTCTGAGTTTATATTCTCCGTCTCTTCCATCTCTTTCCCCTCTCCTACTCTTTCCTCTCTCTTTTCACCAACTCTCTCTCTCTTTCTCCTTTTCCCTTTTCTTCGCAGTCTTCCTCTTATTTTTCTCGTTGACACAACCCTTCTCCTCCTTCTGTCTAAGTGTTCACTCAGGAGGATGTTGTTGCGACTGTCTGAGGTGTGATGGTGATTGACCACCAGCACTCCCTGCTGGGATTAAATTGTTGATATGTACCGGTAGTCAAAAAGATCTCCACCCAACACTTGATGAAACCCAAGGTGAAAACTAAACTTTCTTTGCTTGAGCTCATTTCAAAGGATGGGAGTGTCCCATCATATTTGTTGTGTGTCATAATTACTTTGATTCAATGCGTCACGTTTATTATGTGCTTTAGTTTTAAGTGTCTTTTCTTAAATTGTATTTATTTTTCTATTTTACTTTTGACAGCAATATTTTTACAACACTATTTGTCGCTGCGTAAAAAAGGAAATTTAATTTGAAAAATGTCTTCAGAAAGAATCGACTTCAATACCTTTCAGTGTATGAACACATATCTTTTGAATCTCTAAAACCTTGCTACAATTGACACAATTAGCACTTCCTTAACTTTTTAAAAACTTTTATTTTCTCTTCACTCTACTTCTGGATTGCATTTCCTCTCACCCCGCTCTCCTCTTCCCTTCCTTCAGTCGTTATCTCTGCTCTAGCGGTTTTCTATCCTTTTCTTCCCATTCTTTCCCCATTCCTGTTTTCTACTTCTCTTCTCTCATCTCATTTCTTCTCCTCTGCTCTCCTCCCTCCTCCTCCCTCTACTCTTTCCATCTCTATCCCTAATCTCCCTCCACCTCCTCTCATTGTCAATACCTATCTAATTCCACTTTAGCACCAGTAATTGGCTGATGGATAGAAGCTATGGATTGGCCTCTTCCTGATGACTGCATGACATTTTTCCCCCTCCCCTACAGCTGGTAATACTAATAGAATTCCAAATCCGCGGCACCGGGATCCTGTCATGAGTAGGTCAACCGCTGTGTCAAGGTCCTATTGGAAAGCCGGCATCCAACATCTTAATTTAGACTTAGCCTTTTTTTCTTTTTTCTGTTCTCTCTCTCTCTTTCTGCTTCGCTGGATGATCACTGTGTATTCCTGTGTCTCTGTTTCTGTAGTTGCCGCCCCGCTATGCACCTCTGTTATGCTCTCCGTTTGGTTGTCTTTGCATGTCTCATTAACTGGTCAAGTAAATATTTCTGCTAATTGCTTGTTTGTGAACACCTATCAATTTACTTCAGTTAGCTGATCATTTTGTTTGTTTAAGATTTGTCAAATGTAAAATGTTGCATTAAGTTTGCTTGACAGATGGATGGAAACGCAGCATGTGTCATAACCAATGTGCATAATACGCTAAATTCATTTTGTGGTGTTTGGTTAGTACAAGGGGCAAATTAACTTCAATCCATACATGTTGGGCAGGTTTCTAAAATTCAGTCACCCACCAGCTCTTCACACATTCTACCAGCCAACTTTTTTTGTCAGAGTGTAAGGGATAAATATGATACATTATGTGACAAAATGATTACTTTTTAGTCATGCACATTGCCTTGTTTGTTACATGAACAAGTCACTGACATTCAGTTTACAACAATGTAGCTGCACAACACCATCCATTTTAATATTTCTATGTTCTGGTCTTACATGCCACCACGTTTGTCCTTTTATGTTGACACTCATACATTGTGTCCCACTACATACTACTTCTACAAAGTATTTAATGTAGTACCCTTGAATGGCTTGTGTTAACCGTCGCGTGGTATTCACAACCTTGTACGTGAACATTTTCATGGATGTCGTATAGAGTTTTTCTTACATTTTTTTTGATATGTTTGAGGAAATTGTTGACAGCCTCATCATTTTCCTTTTTCATTATGTCTTTGAATTTCCTGCATTTTGCCTTGGTGACTGCCAGACACCAGCAGTGTGTGACATAAGCATTTTGTACACAGCTTCCCGTGTTGTAACCATGAGCTCACAAGTTGCATTTGAAGGAGGGGATATTGTGTATAGTGTTATTGCAGATAGTTTGCAAGAATATCAACATACCTTAACAAGTATACTAATAGTAACTGATACAATACATGTATGTTTAAAAAAAAACAGTAACTGTCCCCAGTTCAACCGATCGGGACAGTTGGAAGTTAGATGCTGTCAGCCTGGTCGTGGACACATCCGGACACTTTCCCAGTCAGCCTCCCAGCATCAATTAGTTAAGCTGCAATGTTTAAAGCTGTGTGTCTGCCTGGCCTACACTGTCAGGGTTTTGGTTTATTGTTTATTAGCTGGATTCCCATTAGATGACGCCTTGGCAGACACTAATCTTCCTGGGTTCAACAGAAAGGAGATAACATAATACATACAATACATGACGTAAAAAATATAGTTCAAACAGTACAGTCAGAATAGTTAAAATGATATAGTCAGATAGAAAGTACAGTCAGAGACTATGTATTGAATCAGAACCAACCATTTGCATTATGCAACCATAACCTCTTCAAAGAAGGATCAGGAAGCTCTGGTCACATGGTCAGTCTTAGTTGAGCCTGAGGGTGTTTTTTTAAATGACAGTTTGTTACCTGGATAAGTCTTATGAGGTAGTGAGTTCCAGGCTATTATTGAATGGTAGATAACTGTGCGTTTGAGGAGGTGTGACGACCCTCTCTGCCACTGGCTCGTGTCCCTGCAGGTGGGCGTGGCCAAAGCTCATCATAAGAGTGGGAACACCTGAGCAAATCAGCAGCACTGGCAACACCTGGGCCTTGTGTGCAAGTGCTGCACTTAAAAGGCCCTCTGGTCTCAGGAGCTCTCCCTTGCTGTCCTGAGACCCCGACTGGATGTCTATAGGAGAGTATGACTTGACCTAACACGATACAACACTTCCCACTAATGCACTCACCTCCACCACTGTTTTGCTACCTAAGTTATGTCAGTTAAATAAAAACCCTTGCTGATAACGATTACCTGTGTGTGTCCCCCTTTGTTGTCATGGCCGTGCGGCCCGGTTCGTGACAAAGGTTTGTGCTTGGGGTTGGAGGGATCAAGTGAACTTGTGTGGTGGCTATGTCTGTTGCATTTGTTTTGTGCTTGGTTGAAGAAATATTCAGATGTTTCATAAAATATAGAATTTCTGAAAAACATGGGAAGGCTGCAGTGGAGTTTGATTTCAACTAAGAACCAGAGCAGGTGCATATATACTATATTTGTTCTTATTGAGCACTGGAGTGCCAATCTGGCGCTCAATGTTAAACTAGTTGTATTTTATTTATGTAATTCTGTGCTGCAGCTGACCATACACTGTATAGTATGTGACTAGACCTGTAAAAACGACTGTAATACCTGAGCCGAGATCTGAAGTCTTACTTGCCACCTGCTGATTAATCTGTACACACTGTAAGTGCACAGATTGTAAAAGCCTCTGAGGCAAATTGTCATGGTGGTGCGGGGCTGGCCCCAAAAGCAAGGACACGGAGTAGGAGTAATACACAATTATATTTATCACAAGGCCAGAGATGGAAGAGGTGTGGGATCCGTGAAGGCGTCCTCTGCGGGCTGGTGGCTGGTTGGGTGGCTAGGCAGTTCTCCAGGAGAGTTCTGGGGGAGCAGAGAGGCCGAGGCTGGGAAAGCACAAGTTTACTGACAAGAATATACTGACAATCCAAGACTGTTGGAAGACTGTTAATTATTACCTTCCCTAATGCCCAATATCTGGTTTCAGTAAACTTCATTTTGTCAACCTTTCAATGTAAATACACAACATATGCCTACTGAACCTGTTAAGAATCGGTGTGTAGCATGGATTTGGGACACAGTTCAAATTGTTTCTCCCCAGTGTGACCTATGTGTTTGGCATTTGAAAGATTTGATGGATTATGTATGATGTTTTTAATTTGATATGTTGTCTATTCTAAGTCATGCTTTGTGAATGTGTCGGGGCTTCTGTGTACACAAGAATGTGTAAAGTAAGTCAAGGTATACACACTTCTGGAAGAAGAGTTAATTTATATTTGTTTATAGACTTTGAATTGAATTTCTGATCAATGAGGAGACATCTCGTTCCCTGTCTCTCTGGACTATGGACTTCAGCAGCTGCCAACAAAACAGAAAGTTTATTGGATTAAATACCTCTTGGCATAATGCACCTTTGTGTTGTCTGTCTGTCTGTCTGTCTATCTGTCTGTCTTGCAATTCTAGTTCCAATTACATTTGTGGACCATAGCAGCCTATGTGTGCTTGCATGTGTGTGTGCATGTGTTATAGTGATGAATTGGAGAAGAGGGTAGCTAAATCGGGTTGTCATGCTAATTCAGTCAGCTGACTGCATAATGCAATGCATCAGGGAGACGGACTGAACTTGACCCTGTTATACCTGACCTTGGCCTCCCTCATTCTTTTCCCCCTCTCTCTCACATATGTGGGTGCAGAGGTCGTCAAATTAAGCCAATAACTCTGTTTTGTGTGAATTTCCCGGTATGAAAAATATTGAGAAAGTCTCTACATCACAAAGGCCACACGTACACACAACATTGACACTGAATATTTAATGCTAGGTGTACATTTACTTTCTTCTTCATTAATAGTAGATAATGTTTCTTTTTCATGTTGATGCCAACATCCACCTTGTTTCTGAAGCATGACTGCCCAGTTGAACAACAAGTAAGTAGGTTTAGTTTGATAAATGGTCGATGGATTTTGTTGACTTGGCATTTTGTTGTGCATGTCTTTAGCTGCTGACATGTTAAATAAAGCATGTCAATGGACTGCCATTTAGTCATCAGTAATGTCAGGATTTGCCGTGCAGGAATTGATTCTGTTCACTCAATGAAAAAAAAACACAATTTGGTATTTGATTTCTTTTTAAGAATTTAACTGTTGGTTCAAAAGGTGCCAGGCATTGCTACTACGATTTATAATACAATTTCTTATATTTATCCAATTGCTTCACATATGATGTCAACTCTGTATACCCAAGATCGTTTGGTATGTATTTATGTTGATCCAGAGAAGGTGATGATAGACCGTACGGTCATTACAATAATTAGACTTTACTTGTCTGACACATACTGTATGAGCACACCTCTCTGCCATTGACCTTCAGGTCTGCAAAAAGACTGAGATAACAATAACAACAAAAATGACCCTGTTGAATATCTTATACTCATAAAAACTCCTTCAAGTATGAAAAGACAAATGAAATTATAAATAACTTAAAAAATAATAAAACTTGAAAAATAGACAAAGCAACACATGGTTTGAATCAGCCATTCATCTGAAGTCAAGAGTAACATTTGTTTATTTTAGCTCGGTGTTAGAAGGTGGGGTTAAAAGCCTGTGTGGAATGTCCCTTTAAATTATTCAAAGCCCAATCAGGTGTCTTTTTCTCCTCTGATCTAAAGATGGGTATCAGAGGTCAGTCATTCTTCCTTCCAGGGTCACCTTTCCCACTTTTCCTTTTAGCACTGACACTCTCACACACTTCCACTCCTACTCCCTATCTCTTTCACTAATGTTATCTAGGGCATTGTCATGGTCACATGCGGGATTATATGTGCATGCACACAGACATTAAAAAACAAAGCAGCTGTGTATATATACGCGCATGCATAGACACTCTCATCCAGGGATGCATCACATGCATGCACACACCTGCACACACACACACACACACACACACACACACACACACACACACACACACACACACACACGTAGAGGGCCATCCCGTCTCCCTTGCATTGAGCTCTATTGTGTGTGTCAGGACATTGTTCATTCTCCTCCTGTGTTTCCGTGTATCTGAATACCTTCTGACCTTCTCATACACTACAGGGATGTGAAGCATTATTGCTCTTCATGCAACTTGCTTTTGTGTGCTACCAACACGAGGTGACAAAGGAGGATCGCAAACTGTGGAGAGGCAGGTAAGGATATTGTGGCGATTTAGCTTGGCCTTTTGACTTTGCATCTTTCTCCCATAACATAGTCATGACCAATACAATCTGTAACAAATGCACCATACAGTATGATGTGTTGTGTCTTAGGAGTCTGTATCAAATGTAATGCAAGTTTCTTCTAAAAAAATGTAGCTCAGCAATAACTTTCTGTTGGCGTTGAAGTTTGCGTACACATTCATGACTGCCGTCTTGTTTATATGCACACGCATGCACATTACCTTTTCTTGAGGTTAAGTGTGCATAATACAAGTGATCGCATGGCTTGTGTGTGAGATCGTATGTGCAGTGTGTGTGTCTGTGTCTGTATGCTCACCGCTGGGGGCTTGTTGTCAGAGCTTCTCTCGACTGGCCAATTAATTATGATGGCCTACTTATGATGTGTAATGGGATGATTTATTAGTAAACATACAAACAGAGAGAGCAGGGACCCAGACAGTCAGGTAGCGGCGCTGCATTGAGGTCTGGGATCATATACTGGGACAAGATCACAAGCCACCTCTGGCTGTGTCCTACTGGGTCAGGTTGAAGATTACAGCACACTGGAGGAGCCGTGCATCTTCGAAAAGTCTCATCTATAGGCTGTTGTAGGACATTATATACTCTCAATATACACATTTGATCTCAAGTCAAGTGAGCATATTACTCTTATTACGAGATGTCCGATTTGACATGCACACAACCAAACAACCAAAACCAGGTTATTCATTAGAATCAGCTTACAGCTGCTTTTTGGTGCCAGTCCACACCTGCTTGCAAAAAATGGTTTAATTCACTTACTTACACTCACAACTTGGGGCTTTCCCACTCAACCAGTCTTCCTGTGGCCAGTGCCTTGTTGATGGGTTCAATGGTTGCAGTTGCTGACCTTGACCCATACTGTTTCAAACATTTAGAAGATTTCTTCACACTCTTACGTGAACGTCTAGGCACCTAGGACCCAGACCTCACTTCAATCTTTCAGCTTCTGTCTCTTTCTTTACAGACATCTATTAAGCTCTGTTCCTTCTTATGTTGTTTTATGAAATCTAAAATATCCCCCATAAGAGCTGCAGCAGATCTGTCTTGGTATCGAGGAAAGCAATTTCTTTCCCTTGGCTAGCTGTCTGACTGGGTGGGTGTCCTATTTCTAGATGACACACACATACGCACCACACCCTGTGCCCTCTCTACCATACATTGTGGGACATAATGTGTGATGACTTGGTAACATATGGACTTTGCATCACTCAATGGCAACAATCTCTCCACTCAGTGTTACGGCATATTGTCTCTCTCCCTGCCCTTTTCATTTGGTTCCCCTCATCTTGGTCTCTCTTTTTAAATTGGACTTTATGTTTCAGAAGTCTTGGTCGAATTTGAGATAAACTGCTTCTCTAAAGACATATTAGAAAGATGATAAAATAAATAAAATTACTCATCTGAAATGTGGAACTACTCCTCTATAAGAACCTTTCGTCATTCAGCCAATATGTTTCTATCCTTTCATTTCTATCCTTCTTCCCACTCTGTCACTCTCCTTTTTCTCTCCATTTGTCTATTGAGACTGTTTTTATACTTAAAGACGTGACATGTATTTACACTGACTGTCCTTTTTACCTCCTTTTTTGGTTACCTTTTATTTTGACGATCTAACAATTGAGGCATTGCCTCATGTGTTTTTGTACTGCTGTACATTTTCTGTGATTATTTGTGGCGATAGTGTATATGTTTCATCATGTTCCGACTGCCTAATCATCTGATGAGGTCTGGTGTGTGTTTGTGAGTGTGTGTGCTGGCATTCTGACACCCCATCGTCATGCAACGACCATGTCACCATGGTGATTATAATAAAACACTTGCTAAGTGCATAAAGGCTTGGATCGTTCCAGTTTTATTAGCAAACGCACACACAAGCACAACCGCATCTAGAAATGTGTGTTACACATTATATATCAACCTCCACTCACACAAACAGACACACATACACACACACAGTTCAAATGTCCACATCTTAAATTTATCATGCAGTCCCCTAGAAATTCTATGAAGAGCAAAGGTGGTGATTACAATGTTGACCAATGTTGATTTTTCGCAAATAAGTCTATTTATCACTCAGCCCGCTGTGCTATTAGAGTGTGTGTGTGTGTCTGTGTTTGTGTCTTAGGCTAAAGGAGGTAGGAGAGGCAACAACAGGGACAGTAAAGTTAAAGCCTATATTAATATTTGAAACAAAAATGTATGGTTACAGGCACACCATTCACATTTGAACCATTATCAATTATGATATTTATATTTAAGGTTTGTTTTCTTTTTTAAATGTGGTGGAACTTTTCTAATGCAATCCAATTCACTGACATTACAAAGTGCAGCCTCAAAACTTACCAAAGAAATGAGGCAACAAAGTTGTCATCTGACAGAGTAAAGTATTTATCTTGACATTTTTTTAATCATTATTTTTATTATTGACATAGCATGTACTTTCCACGTGGGCTTTCTTCTATTCTATTCTTAACCAACATGCTGGCACTCTTTCTGTAACTATTGATGCTACTTTGTCCTAGTGATGAAGCAAGCAGGCCGTTGTTGGGTCGATGTGTGTCATTGTTATATTGATGTGAGGACAGACCCCTGGGGCCTCCAGCCTTCGACTCCCCTGAAAGCAATAAATCTATGGCCTACTGTTCCCTGTGCTGTACCCAGTATAGCTGCTCTCACACACACACACACACACACACACACACACACACACACACACACACACACACACACACACACACACGCACACACAGTATACACTGTATAAAAAGGAGACCCATAAGCAAGGATCAGTTCTCCATAAGCAGAATCTCCTTTGCAAAGAGGGTATTTTTTAATTCTTCCATGCATTACCCGTTGTTTTGGCTTTTGTTTTGCAAGAGTGTTGGTGAAGTGGCCTATGTTCAGTTTCTATGAATCATTTTAATTCCCTTCAGTCAGCCAGTAGAGGCCACTCACAGCATTCAATACAGACAGACAGAACACACAATCACACGCACACACATAGAACACACACACGCACACACATACAACACACACACACACACACACACACACACACACACTTACGTACAGTCGACAGCTGTCCATTACAAAGCAAGGGAGAGGTTGGAGAAGTGAGAGCGCAGGAAGCGGCAGCAGAAAGATATAAAGATGGGAAAAGGAAGAACGTATATAAATACTGAGAAAAAAAGAGAAGGGTGAATAGAAAAGAGTGATAATGACAAGAGAGAAAGGTAGAGACAACGCTGATGATAATGTCTTATTTAGTTTTTTCCTATTTAATCCTATTAACTCAGCTTTACTCACATCACAGTTTTTGACTGAGGCAGAGAGAGGAATTGGTTAGAAATTGGAATTGACGCTCATCCAGTTTTTCCTGTCAGTACTGAACAAAGAGTTTTGTTTTTACGTCGTCGCTGTAATAATACACAATGTTGTTGTTGTGCATTCACACTAATGTAATATATAATATGTACTTATTTACTGCTTTAACATGTATATATTTGTTCTCCTTTTCTTTATGGTTATTTCTGTCAGTTACTACCTGTGTGTGTCAAAACTTATTCACTACTATTTACAACAATATACTGAGGCTGTGCCTCTTGCCTCTTTTCTGTTATTAATCAATCTTATTTAAAACAAGGTCATTTTTATTTATTTCCCCTTATAGCAAGGTTTCATTTTAAAATATGAAAACTTACTTTGTTTCCTAAAAAACAATTTCATTGCATTACTGAACATTGTATAGAATAGGAAATGCAGTGCCATTGTTAAAAGTGTAAAACAACAAAATAAGAATGTAATATGCACTTTCATTAATCCATCTGTTTGAAAAATGTAATTACGTGTTTAAAGATAGATTGTTAAATGTCACATCATTGTTTTGGCGACCTGGCACACGTTTGCCCACCGTGGCTTGGAGTACATACAACTGATAAAGAAAGCAAAAGGGTGTGTGTGTGTGTGTGTGTGAGGGTGTGTGTGTGTGTAATCTGGGGGTTTAAGTCGCAGAGGATAGCTAATGAAATCATCCTAATCCTACTCGCTGTTCGCTTCTCTCCCAACAGAGAAATCTTTATATCTGTGTCCTCCTTTCCCCTTTCCTCTGTATCTTTCTTTCTTTCTTTCTTTTACTCTTTTTCCTTTCATTGTCTTTCTCTCCTCAGTCGTCTCCCCCTCTCTTTCTCTCCTCCACAGTAACTAATTATTTCATCTTGAGCATGGAAAGGAGACGCCAAATCAATAAGTCTCCTCTGTGGAAGCTGAGGGGAGGAAGGATGGGGGAGGAGGAGAAGGCGAAGGGGAGGATTGCCGAAAGAGACTAAATGCTTCTTCTTCTTCTTTTTTTCTTGTCTTGATATTTACAGTATGGAAAAAGCCTTCCGGTATTTTCATTTATTTAACAGCATTTCAGTTGAAGATTTGTTAAAAAATAATTTTACTGTTTTCAATTATATTAATTGCAAATGTGGATTGTCTTCAATTTTACACCTTAATAATATTTGATTGTATTCTTCTCTTTCTCGCACCATGAGAGCAGCACTTCTCTGGCTGTGCGACTCTCCAGGGAACATGACTCTAATACATTATTACACATTCTGCTTGATCTCTGTAGGAAGAAGAGGTTGTGAAACAAACTTCTGTGGTCCCATGACACTTTATAGGGTTTAATGTATGATACAGTCATATCCAACATGAATGAGCCATGCATTAGGAAAGCTTGGCACTGAAGACATCAAAATAATAAGAATACAAATGGAAGAAGTGAAAAATGCACAGGAATGCTTGAAACAGTTGACCTTCATGAGGCAGAAAGGACACAGAAGTTTGGAGGATTACTGCTTCAATATTCTTTTGGTTGTATTTCTTTCTGGGTGGGGGAGTGAGTGGAGATTCCTCTCTGTGACTAATGGTGATGTTTGTCAAATCCAAACTTTTCTCCTGCTGCCCCCCCTCACATGGACAAGTTCTTTCTTTTCTCGATTCACTCTTTTTTTTATTGTTAGTTTTGACCGGCCCACCTGCAGGTAAACAGGCAATTGTATTCTGTGACCATTCTGTGTGTGTGTGTATGTGTGTGTGTGTGTGTTTGCATGTCTCCAGTTCATTGCTCCTCCCGGTCCAAATGGGGTTTGTGATATTATACGTGTGTGTGTGTGTGCGGAGGTGCTATCTGTGCTCAGATAAGACTGTAAACCAGATTAATCTGGCGTGGAAGAGCTTGTCAGCAGGACCACTGTGTGTCCATGTGTGTGTTTGTGTTGTTTGTGTGTGAGTTTTCAGCCAGCCCATCAGGTGAGCCATTGGTTCCTATATCGTCTGTCTGTGTGTGTGTGTGTGTGTGCGTGTGTGAAGAAAATCAACAGAGAATGCTGTATAAGTGAATGAGTGTGTAGGGTCCAGCGCTAGATAATGTGATCACGGCTCCATGTAACACAGCATGACAAGCGCTTGTGTGTCTGTGTGTTTGTGTGTGTGTGAAACACGCCATGACAACAGTGTCTCTCCATACCACTGTGGAGAGAATGGATTACTCTGCTCTGACTCGAGATGCCAAAACACACACACACAATCTCAGAAATACACATTTCTCATCTCACTACCTACTTCTGATACACACACACCTACATATGTGTGTACTGTACACAAACTGTACTAAGGGCATCCAGACAGATAAAATATGCTCAAAAACTTTGACATCAAGTTTGACATCAGAAAATACCGACATAAAATGTGCCAATGTTGTCTGGATGTATTTTTAAGTAATTAATTATGCTGTTACTCCACAGTCATACTCTTTATATCATTTTCATTGACTGTGATGTGAAAATAAATGTTTAATTGAACCTTTGTTCTCTCCACTCACACATGAAGTATACACATAGCGAGATGCATCGAGCTCAGGTTGGTTCTCTAGGAGTTCGCCACCTTTAGAAACCCTAAATGAAGTTGACTGATATAGTCAGAGCATTTTTAATGACCTCACTATTACAACAAACGCAAACGTTTCTGTGTCAATATTCCATCCAAGTTTCTCTGTAGTTCAGTGAAATATACTTTATGTCACAAAGCCTGAAGTTATAAAATATATGGCAATGGCAGATGTTTCAGAAAAGTCACAAAAATGGTGTATGTTAACATTCAAGGGACCAAGCCCTCCAAAAGCTGTAGTTATGAGGGGGGATCAGTGGGTCCACAAAAGTCAGACTTTGACCAGCCGGTCAAGTGAAGCCAAGGATTCAAGGCAACAAGTGCCTTGAAATTGCATTCTTTCAAATAGCCAGCAGGGGGCACCTCCTCTGGCTGAAAAACAAGTCAGATTGTATCGAAGTCTATGAGAAGATGACCATATTCTTCACTTGAATTATTATTATTATCAGTAAAGTTTGTGGTTTGAATCGCTAGTTTCAATTCTTCACCAATACAGCATGATGTTCATTTCTTAAATGATGGTCCCATCTAGAGTAAAATAGACAATAATGCAGGATATGCTTTAAGGTGTAGCTACATTGTGATTGACAGGTCGCCATCACAGTGTTGTCCGGTCTGGAAGCTGGAACCATGTTTTCAACTAAACTCCACAATGTTTTTTTAAGTTCATGAAAGTTGTTTTAATATGTTGGTTGCCTAAAAATGTCTTATTCAGCATTCTGGTTGCAAAAAGCCAAGATGGCACTGCAAAAAATGCCAGAACCGAGGCTTCAGAATGGCAGTCCACAAACCAATGGTTGATGTCACGTAGACTATGTCCACCTCTTGTATACAGTCTATGACTTAAACACGGGAAAACTCTGTTTGTTTCACAGTCAGTGTTGGTTTCTTTAAATCTAAACCAATCTGTCCCAAATCCAAACCAAGTTTTTATTTTTTATTTAACCCAACCAAACAAAAGGGTGTCAGATAAGAAATATCTTTTGAAAGATATTGATCTGAAATAGTGTCCTCCCGATAGGAGCATCAGATCAGAAAACACTTATATTTGTAGTTCTGGCGGGCAAACAGTCTTTTTGTCTTTTAATTTGAAGAGCTTGTTGGAGTCAGAGTGCAAAATATAGTCATGTGGATCTGAACAATGTTTGGACACTCAACATACCTTTGTGATAATTACTTTATCTCAATCAAGAACAGATTAAGAAGTTGAAATGTATCTTAATTTACTGTAAACCAGCTGAAATAGGTCTCTCTGGATCCCCTCATATGACATACCCAGCCCTCATACATTTGCATTTCATCAGAGATGCTCGAGGCCACCTGCAGTGCAGCATGGGACTCTGTGTCTTATTCAAGGGCATTGCTGGTGAGAACTTTAGAAGTAATACCAGCATCCTCCAGCTGCCAGCTCACAGCCAGAGAACACCCCTGTCTGTGGCGGGGATCAACCCAACAACCTTTGGGTTATTAGTCAGCCTCTACATTCAGGCCAACCTAGGGAGAGGTGGTGGGTGGGCAGGTGGGTTGTGGGATGGAAGCCAAGTGTGTGTGTGTGTGTGTGTGTGTGTGTGTGTGTGTGTGTGGTTGAGTGGGTGGGGGTGTTGCTTCCCCAGTGTAAGGAGCACACTGCATCTTCCCCGACCACTCTCTGACAGGCCTACATACATCACCACCCCCAACACCTCTGTTTCTCTCTCTTCTCCCTCTTCATCATCCCTATTCCCTCTCTCCCTCCCTCCATCCATCCACCTCTCCTCCCAGCCTCCCTCTCACCTGCTCCCATCTCTCATGAGTGCTGGTGTCTCTCTCAGCTGCCCACATCTCTCTCTTTTTCTCACTTCCAACTACTCGCAGCCCCCCCACACCTCCCTGAGTATCATTTACATCGATGATGCCTCATCATTACCCCTGCCCTACTTTATCTATCACCCAGCAGCTCCAGGGCCTATTCCTGCGCCGTAGGCCTTATTCCTATAGTCTATCAAAGTAGATCTCCACTGCTGAAGCAGCTACTGAACAACTGACTGTTGTTTTCACAGAATTTGGCTTTGATATTCATTATGTATAAAAAATGTGCCATATTTTTTTAGTATGCCTTTCATTTTTGAATGAAGTGTGGTCATTTAAACCGTAACTAGACATTAAAAAAGAAAAAGAAGTCCAGTATTAAATTATTATTGCTTGAAATTTATTATCAAATATATCATTGCTTGTATGCAATGTGGTGTTTCAGACGTGCAATCTGATTGATTTTTCAATATAAATTTCTATCAAGTACAATCAGAGAGGCGTCTACGTACAATATAGCCGATACAACTTTACAATGCCATTAGTATTGTAAAACTCTTTCAATACATTTAGATTTTCTATTTTTACTTCATGTCAGTAGTTGTCTAATATAAAGAAAAAAAGTGACAAAAGACTTTGGTTTACTAAGGCTAGAGTTAACATTTGGGCAGTGAATAAAGGAAAACTATATCATATACAAAGGTTAAACCATCACATCAGTCATGATTCAACCACCGAACACTTGGCAGGCAGAGCCTGTCAGACTCCTGAGCCTGAACCCTTGGGTGCTCCAATGCATATACTCCTTATGTACCAATTGCTTTTAAGTGGCATGAAAGAGCAGAGAAGACTTGAGGTCATTTTAAGTTGGCAACATTTCCTCAGTGATGAGTAAATCCTTTGGATTAATTCATAATGCATATATGAATCTGTGATTAGGAGAGAGTAATACTGTCCTGCCAATGTATACTTGGATCGAATCCTTAAAGTATATATTCCATACAGTGACAGGTTAACAGTATGTTGTGCATTTAATGATGATAATTATAGAATATATGCTGGCAACACACAGAAATACAAATTGCATCACGTACCACAGAATCCTATATGTACAATATATACAGTCTAGTAGTACATGCGTACTATAAGTATATGCACTGTAAGTAAAAGTATTAAGGTATTCATGTAAACATGTAAACATGCAATAGGTATACATAAAAAAGGAAATGTGTACGGCCAGAATAGAGTAGAAGTAATGTTTTTTTTATTATCATTTACTATCGAGACTGCAGAGGGTAATAGAACATTATCCTCATATTATTTCAGAAACTACATGACTTTTGCGTCGGGTCAGTTGCAAAAATAGGTTATGCTTAATTTTACACGTCTGTAAATTCCTAATAATTTCCTAGTAATTTCCTGGACGAACCATGTAATTTGGCACAATGCAGTTGTATCTGTGACGCACCATCAGTCAGGGAAGAACCATCATATCTCGAGCTACTTAAATAACTGCAAGCGCTCACTGACGTATATTGACACACAAATTTCTCCTGGAGAGATTAGTAACATTACCTTGACCTTGGTATATTGATTTTTGCATCTTCTGCTCTTATTAAAAGAGGAATGGGATGTCCAGCTTGTATCACTCAATAGCAAAGTGTACTCAGGGAGAGTTGCAGAGGTTCAGCAGGCTAAAGACCTCACCACTAAATGGGTTATGTGTCTGGCTGATGACCTCTGCATGTCATTCTTTCACTTTTCTGTTACGTTCAATTGTCTATTATTGCAGCAATATCCTGAATAAAAGGGGAAAAAAATGCATTGAATAAGCATCCTCGTGGTACATCAATGGATTCAATTTCAGCCTATGAACTCTATATCAGGTCATATTTTGCACGTTTCTCATATTTCCTGTTATTCTCCACTGTATTGAACAAGCCCAATACCAACATTTGTAGAAATCTCAAAATGAATGAAACTAAACAAGAGACTTTTAAAAGAGTGCCTTGGCTGAAACTAAATGACAAAGAAACGACAGCCAACATAAGAGAAAAGTATGAGTAGTTACGACGTTTGTAGTTAAAAGTGTTGGAAAAGTTTCTAACAAAGTCCCTCTACCTCCTCTCCTCTTCTCTCTGATTCACTTCCTGTTCTTACCTTTGCCCTCATATCTGCTTAAGCCACGAGAGATATCAGATCAGCCTGTGTGTGGATGGAGTGTGCAGGGCTCTCAGGGTTAAGTCCCTCACCGTTGCTTCGCGGCGCTAAACCAAAGGAATCACGCATGCAAGTGCAGTAGAGGAGGACTTAATAATATGAAAGAAAATTGATTTTCTGGAACGAGATTTCTCCTTTGATAAGGTATTAGCTGGGAGGGGAAAATGTTGTGAATCTTCATTAAGAGCCTCCGATATGCACTGGGATAATCGCAGGGAGAAGAGTACAAATGAAAAATGAACACAAAGGGGAAAAGAAGAGAGACATACATTAGGGACAGATAAAGAGAAAGAAAGAGAGAGAGAGAGAGAGGGGAGAGGGGAGAGAGTAACCCACTCCCCCACACGTATGCACATACTCGAGTCAGAGACTTAAGCAGGAGTAGGCCTCCCTTAATAAGAGTGAAAATTGATTTCTTTCCACTTCCATAAGATGAGATCTAAAGATGATGAAGGTGAGGATTGGGCTGCAGTTCATTATGGAAAATTAGACTACATTCAAGCTTGCCGTATATCCCTAATATATCTACCCTGGCTTTATCCAACACTTCTTCACACACACTGAACAAACAGACGAGGAAGTTAAGAGAGGGGCAGCAGACAGAAGAGGAGTGATGAGAAAGTGTGGGGGGGGGGGGGTATAGGATGGGGTGTATAGCAGGGTAAAGCCGAGATAATGAGACAGGAAGACAGAAAAAGTGAAATCGTGGAAATCAGGTGGCAGACGGACAATAAATGAAAAGAAGTGAATGCAAAAAAGTGAGATGAGAGCAGGAAAAGAGAACAGTTTGCCAACAAGCCAACCCTTTCACACAGCAGTGAGTATTAGGCAGAGCTGAGGTGAGGATGAGAATAGAGTTAGAGGGGATAACAGGCAGATGGACTGACTGTGGAGAGGAGAATTGAATAGAGCCTAACCTCAGCTAATAACACTGACAGAAATGTATGACAGACCAGCAGAAATCTATAGATCAACTGCAGTAAGGGATCCTTCTGATGAGTCTTTGCACCCACAAGACTAAACACAGAGCTGGACAGATGGAACGGAAATTAATAGTTTGGAGCTGAGAATGAAGTGACATTTTACTTAAAGTTCAGTTCAGAACACTAAAAGCATGGATTCACTGGTGCAGAAAATGACAAAATGACCCTAATTAACAACAACAAGTGAGCAGATTTTTTGTTTTCTAGTTGTGTTTCACTCTATGAAGTGTATCTGACTGAGCCTGTGTGTCCACGGCTGTGTGTACACGCATGTCATTGTTATGACACCTCTGAATGCTATGTTTCTTTGTGTGTGTGTGTGTGTGTGTGTGTGTGTGTGCGTGTGGTTGTGTGTGTGTGTGTGTGTCTCTCTCTCTCTCTCTCTCTCTCTCTCTCTCTCTGTTTCAGCCTGCGGACTGTCAGTTAATGTGTGAAAGCAGAAGGTGGAAAAGATCAAGCCCAACTGACCTGAGAATAGTACTGACACCTTCTCGCTCTCTACCAAACACATCTGTCTGCATGTGTGTGTGTGTTCATTCCTGTGTGTGCGTGTGCGTGTGTGTGTGCGCGCGAGCGTACACATGAGTGAGAAAGAGAGAGAAAGAGTAGACTATACATGTAAGGAGAAAGACGATATTGCAAAAAAGTAAAGGAAACAATGAAAAAACAACAGAGAAATATAAACTTTAGAGTAGACCAGGAAAGAAAGACAGAATAACAGAGTGCATGACAGAGAAAGACAGACAGAGAAATAGTGTGTGTGCGTGAGAGGAAGACGGAAAGAGAAGCGCAGAGAGAGATGGGGGAAGGTGAGAGGTAGAGAACATTTATTAGGCCGATGCTTCATCTACAGATACAAATCACAGGCTGTTATCACACAGAAGCAAACCCTGCTAGGACCCTACACTTGGATCCATCTCACCCACGACACACACACACACACACACACACACGCACACACACACACACACAGACACACATTCACGCACGCACCTCTACACACACACAGATGTGCGAGGTGTGTGTATGCTCTTAGTGACAGGATTATAAATAGAGCCATGGACAGACTCTGTGGAAGGTGAGAACATCCAGTGGACATTATCGGGAACAACCCAGCAGGTGTGTGTTAGGTTGTATGGGTATTTGTTTCTCGCTGTAGCTTTTCACCTGAGCTTGTGTGCACCAGAGTCTATGTTTTAGTTTGAATACATTAATCGGCCAGAGGGGCGACAAACAGCAAAATCGATCGACTGTTCATAATATTTTGCAATGTGTGATTTTTATGAATGTAAAAGAACACGTCTGTCATAGCAGATGTTGTTTAGAACTCTGAGCATTTTAGTTAAAACAGTTAAAATATTTATTTCACTGTACAGCGAACAAGCTGTCACAGTAAATACAGCCATTCATGCACAGGCAGGCAATAATAATAATAATAATAATAAAGTTTTCCTTAATTGTATAGCATATTTTAAAACAAATACAAACAAAGCTAATTAGAACCAAAACATGTGCAAGATATAAAACAGGATAAAAATGTGTTAGCTCAAATAAAATATAAAAACGTTGGATGAGAAAAAAAACCAAACGATAGAAGAAGAGATTTAAAAGAAGTCACAAAGTTTGTCTACCTGAGATCTTCAGGCAGTGAATTCCACAGCTGAGGAGCCCAGACAGCAAAGAGAAACTCAAGCAGTGATCAGTCTCAGAGTGAGTTAGCAGATCACAGATACTGGAGAGGCCGGAGCCTGACAATTCAAGGCTTTAAAAACAAGCTGTAACAGCTGAAAAGTCCTTCTAAAATGTACAGGTAACGGGCAGCAAGGATTGGTGTAATGTGGTCACTTCTCCTTGAATGAGTTAAAGGCCTGCAGCTCTGTTTTAGTTTATCATTAGACGTGGACAGTCCACAGTAGACCTAGAGTAAGTATGTTTTTACAGTGAAGTGGCATTATTTTGAATTAGCTTACTGAATAACCTATGGATATTTATACACAAGGGCTCAAAGAAAATCTTCTTTTTAATTTTGTAGAACATATTATTGTCTCATATTATTGAATTTCCTGTTTTGGACACATATACTTTTGAAGGTCCAAACAATTGCCTGGCTCATTTAAGATCAACAGTTATAAAACTATTTGTTTGTGCACAGATTAATAACTTTAGTTATTTCTTGGCTGAGAATTTTTGTTCAATGATTATCAAATGTGTTATCAAAGTTGCAATAGAAATAAAACTTTGATACCAAACTCAGAAATCGCACCTGCCAGCAGGATGCTTTTGTTTTCCGATAATTTACTGTAACAGAAATGCACAACAGAAATGTGTCGAAGTAAAAGTCGATCCATTCACACACAGTAGAGCTCTCGGAGTTACAGTCAAATATATTATACATTGACTTTTCACTTCCCATTGCTAATGCCTTCATTTGTACTGCATATTGTATGTGTTAAAATACTGTGACTTTGAAAATGCATTTAAAAGGTACAAGCTCAAGGTGAGTCATCTAATCACTTACCATGTTCTTGGGCGGTTGTTACCTCTCTCTCTCGCTTCCTCTTCCTCACCACACACACACACACACACACACACACACACACACACACACACACACACACACACACACACACACACACACACACACAAAGGCATATGATAATACAAATATATTAACAGAGGGGCATGTGCATAGGTGGACACTATGCATTCATACACCTGATTCTGCTCACACATACTTAATACAAGTTCACGCTCTGGAGTGCCCAGTAGAATAATAGAGGACCTTTACCCGTCTTTTCTATGTATTTATCATAAAACATAGGCCCTCAGTTTTGAAAACCAAAACAGCTTGACCTCTCCTCTCCGCCCCCTTCCTCCGTACCCTCCCTCCCTCTTAACTAACTACCTATAGTATGAGCTTCTCCTTTCCACCAGCACCACTGCCGGCCCTCCCTGTCTGGATGAAAGCGTATAATTCAGTGTCTAATAAGGGTGGATATGCGACGCCTCACTTTGGGGAGAGGAGATAAGGAGAGGGAGGGATGAAGAGGAGGGCAGGACTTCTTCCTGTCTGCATTCAAAGAGGTGATGCACACCACCTCCGCCCCCTCCCCCTCCCCCCTTGCGCGCCCCCCCCCCCCCCGGTCTTTTTACTCCCTCACTGCGGTGTGGTCGTTAACAGGCCGCCCGCCACACTCTCTTGCTCTCGACCCCAGGCAAGTGTAAGGTTAAACACTGAACTGAACTCTCCGAGACAGCATGGGAGATGGGGAGAAGTTATTCTTTTCACATGTTTTCTTATTTTATGGCCTTTAGGATATTAATACAATCTTTTCATTTCGTCTCACAGATTTACTGGTCAAATAGAAGACCAGCAAAATATGTAAGAGACAGGAAAAGGGAAACAAATTAAAACAGCTAAATAATGAGAGGCCAACAAAGAGGAGGAGATGAAGTGAGAAGTCCAAAGTAAATGGGCCTTAGTTAAGACAATTATGATTTTTAAAGGTGCTCTCACACAATTTCTAGTGTTATTTTGGCCTCCATTGTTAAGAGTGTAGATCACAGCTTTTGTTGATACTCCATTGGAGTAGAAGAGGTCAGGAGTACATTAGATGAAATATATCTACTGTCGGAAAGAGAGAAAAAAGAGAGAGAAAGAGAGAGGGAGAGAGAGACCCTGGCTGGCAGCAGTGCTGTCTTTTCACCCCTAATTCTTTCCACCTTGTTAGGCACTCTGCCGTGGGCCGGGCAAATATAAACACCCTGGCAGGGGAGACAGGGGTAAAGAGAGAGAGAGAGGCATAGGAATGGTAGAAGAAAGGGAGTGAGGATAGACACAATTATGCTAATAAAGGAATGGAGGGGCATCAAATAAAGGGATGAGAAGTAACTACTATTATATGGTGAGAATAGTTGCTAAAAAGCTGTAGGAGGAGAACATGTCAATGAGGAAATTACGAAATCCGGCAGAGAAGAGATATAGAGAGAGGTTTCTATTGATAGAAGACTTGAGAGACTCAAGCAGTTTTGTTGTGGACCGATGTTTTACTTTGTTGTCCATTATCTTGCATTTTTCATAATGGCTAATGAATATAACTAAAATGAAAGTACACTTCCCAAAAATCCAAAAGCAGCTAAATAAAGCTACATTTGTGTAAAATAAACAAGGTATAGCTTGCGATTGCATTTTACTCTAATGGTGTCTGATCTTGAATCATTTTTAATTGACAGAACATATTAGCTGCTCGTTGAAAGATTTACTACGTCCATCAGAACTACGTAAATCAGAAACACAGGAATTGTAAGAAAGCTCCTAAACACCCAACTGGTTCATTTTTCAAAGTGATGCAATACCACATATTCATATTTAGATAAATATTTTTTTTAAACTTTTACTTTGACATTGATATGTCTGATATCAGCGTGTAACAAAAAAAGTTTCAAAAAGTGTCTGCAAAGTTGTTTGAAATTCTGTAAGTGACACATATTATCAACTGTGGCACGTGTGTGTAAAAAGATGTCCTAAATGTCTTCAAAGAGACATTTGATTAGAACATAGTCACTATAGTGTTTGGATGTATCATCATCATGGATATGGTGTTGAACTTCACTTTTTTCAGACAGTTTGCAATAGTACGAATACACACTATGTGCATAAGTATAAGTTATAATGTGCTGACTATGCACTATGCTAATTAGGGAAGATCTTTCCACGCATGCAACTAAAAGCAGATTTCTTGGTAGCATCAGCAAACAGACAGACCGATACGTGCACTCTAAGCTTGTATAATATTGTTTTCTGTAACTGAATCTCTCCCTCGCCCTCCCTCTCTCATTCTGTTTCTGTGCCACCCGTTGTTGCCCCCTGGTCGTGTGCTGGTTGTCGTGCAGACTTCGGCAGTATCGCCGTGGCGACGGAGACAGGAGCAGATGTGACTCTGGTTGCCGGGCGTTTGGCAGGAGCACTCATCGTCACAGTGATGGAAATGCAGCTGGACGGCACATCATCTGTAGCTTTGCGAAGAGAGGGGTGTGCGTGTGTGTGCGTGTGTGGGTGTGTGTGGGTGTGGGTGTGTGTGTGTGTGTGTGTGTGGATGGTTGAGGGGGGGATTGGCATTGGGTGAGCTCCCCTCACCCACCAGCATACACACACACACACACACACACAGAGTGACCCCACGTGCCCTAGAGGGACTGCAAGTGCACAGCCAGTAACCAGACAAGACGGGGGGTGATGTGTCTTTGTGTGCTCTAACCAGGCAGCAAAAAGTGCCGTCAAACATACATGATGTTTTTTTCTCCTCCTTTCTCCCTGTCTCTCTTCCACATTTCTTGAGGTATTTTCTTCTATTATGGTCTCTGTCTGCTAAGTTGGAGACAAATGGCTGTTTGGGGGCTAAATGTTTGAACTTGAGCAAGGAGACCCAAATTGACACACTTACGGAAAACTGAGTCCCGAGGATAGCAGAGAGAGAGAGAGAGAGAGAAAGAAGAGAGATTACAGATGGAGGCATTACTCAAGACATCTGTAATGTGTACACACCACAAGAGAAAACAAACATAAGAACTGGCCAGCGGACATAAACTGCTGCTGTGCTCATCCCTTCATGCCATCTCCCCATTTTGCCCTGCAAACCTCTCGAGCTGCATTTTCATTGTCACTAGTCCAACTGTTTACCACCCACTTCTAGGAACGCAAATAAATACACCGTGATGACATTATTAATCAATGATACTTTTATCAAATTACTTTTATATTGAACTCTAAGATATATTTATATATATATATATATATATATATATATATATATATTTTTTTTTTTTTTTTTAAAGTAGGATGAAGGTTTGCAGAAGGCGTGTGTGTGTGTGTGTGTGTGTGTGTGTGTGTGTGTGTACGTGTGTACGCACAGACACAGTGTTTCAGGGACAGTATGCATGTTTTTTTATGAAATACTTTGTGTTTGTCTCTATGTAATACTATGCACGTGTGCGAACATTGAGTTGGTGTTATCCTTTTGCATGTACCGTGTGTGTCCATATTTCTGTGTATGTGTGTGTGTGCGTGTGTCCATATGTGTGTGTGCCTGTCAGGGGTGTGTACCACAGCGGTTTGGCAGTGGTCTGACATTTCCTGCTCTGACATCTTGTCTCAGTTCATCTCCCTTGCCAGTGGATGGACGGAAGCCCTGGAGGGACACACTAGCACCAGCGACGCAAACTTGTCTTTTCGTCAGCACCAGTGAAGAGCTCTCCAGTACATTAGTCACACACACACACACACACACACACACGTTAAACAGCAGTCATACACACACGTTTTTTCTCTGTACTCCTCCTTTTTGATGTGAAATGACACAATGACTGTGAAGTGCAGACTGTCGGCTTTCATTTGGGGCTATTTATTGTTAACTTTGATGAGCAGCTACATAACTAAAGCAATGTTTTCCATGCCAGCACACTTAATTAATATGTAAGTGTTTTAATATAAACATGTTTGATCACTTCCCCATTAATTCAACTTGAAATTAATGTTATAAACTTCAATAACATAAAAAGACATTCAGCAGGTCCTGACTTTAATGACCAAACCACATATTTCAGCTTATGGCCCTTATCACAAACCCTGACAAAAGCTGTAATGCAAACAACAGCCATACATTTGGACTTGTTCCCTAATCCCAAATCTTTTTTTCTTAATTTCCACTTAATTAAAATTGATTTCCCTTGAATTCATTATGCACAATACAAAAGCTGAACATATGTAAGTGACAATGCCAGACTAGTTGTCAGTAAAAAAATGTAAATCATTAAGGTCCAACTGCTGTCTCTACCCGGCGTGCCATCTTCAGTTATCCCCGTCCTCTCCCAGGCTCTGCCGTCTCTTCCTCTGTTTCCACGTCTCCCGAGTCTCCTGCAATCTTTACGAGGCTCAGGAGAGCTTTGACATTCCTAAATGAAAAGGCTCTCTTTGCGGCTCTGCAACAGCTGACGATTTATGACAACGAGGCCTCGCTGGAATCTTAGCTGCTGTCAGGCAGCATAATGATGTTTTGATATAAAGATGATTGGTGAGGCTGCATGCGCCGCACTGTGCATCAGGCCTGCGTGCGTGTACGTGTGTGTGAGAGTGTGTGAGAGTGTGTGATTGGGTGATTTAAGGTGGACACTCATGCGTCGCTTACTTGTTGTTGTCTATTGTTTAGCTGTTTACTCCTATGCTTTTTATTTTTTATTATTAGTTTTTTTTCAACTTGACATTTAGAGTCCCCTTCAACTGGGCTCCCCTCTCTCTCTCTCTCTCTCTCTCTCTCTCTCTCTCTTAGCATGGTTTTCCAGCGTATGGTTTTCTGCCTCTACTGCATCTTAGCTTCTGCTTCCCCTTATTGTTTTTCTGTCCATCTCTCTGCAGCTCTGTTTTGTTTTGGATCGTTTGGATGTCTATCTGGCATTTTTTTACTTAACTTTTTTCTATCTTTTCTTTTTCTGCTTTACTCCACCCCATCCCACATGTTCTCCCACACTCCCCCACCCGCCGTCATAGGTGACAGGCGTATAGTTTGCTATAGTTTCTATTAGAAGACCATTGCATGCTTGAGGGCCTCCACAGATTGGTTACATTTTGTTCAGCGGGGCATTAGTGGGCCCCGTCGAAGGGCCCCATCATCATCAGTGTGTCTGCCATCTTCCGGTGGTGATCTATGATTCGCCCATCAGACGTACATAAATCAGAGCGCTAAAAGGATTTCTACTCTACCTCACAACCCCCCTCCTGTTAAATTTATGCTGCCGTAAAAGAAAGGAAAATTAGTCATTGAGGAGCCCCCCCCACCCCTTTTCTTCCTCTATCTCTTTCTCCTTCTCTCCACGCAATGTGTAGCCATAAAAAAAAAAGAAAAAAGAGGAGACAGGGCGAACAATCGCATGCGGCGCCCATCATCTTCGCCTCTCCTTCCTCCCCCCCCTCCTCTCCCCTCTAATATCATCATTATCAGAATCGTAAAGCGAAAAATAACACGCAGCAGAAAAAAAGAGATGGGTAGAGATGGTTCTGAGAGGGGTGAGTGTATTCTCTCCAACCTCTAATCCTTCCCCTTCGTCTCTCCAATCATCTCTCTCACACACACTCTTGAATATGAGAGAGGTTAATAATTAGTCCTTGATGTCCAAGTGTGTGTGCATGCTGGCAAACATGTTGCAAAGTGCATGTGCTTTGCGGCGGTGTTTGCTGGTTTATGTGTTTGTGTGTCTCCACTGTTGAATGCAAATCAGTGAGTCGCCCATGCAGAACGCCTTTCAAATCCCATCGCCGCTCCGCTCTGCCCTTCCACTCCCAGAATGCAGTGCAGCAAGGTAGACAGGTAAGGAGTGCAGGCAGTGCGTTGCTGTGGGTGAATAGTTATGTTATTGGCCCACAATCTACTCATTAACTTCCTGCTTTCCTTTCTGTCCATCAACCCTGTCTCTCAATGAGAGGTTTTGTCTATCTGTCACTACGTATTTTAGTGTATGTAAAAATGTCCACCCGTCCATCATCTGTTTCCTGTATGTGATTCTAAGGCTTGTCCTCCTGTTTCCTTTTCCTACCTTGTTCTGTCTCCAGCTTCCTATTAGTAATGTCAGCTTCTCTGCTGAGGCATATAAGCCACTTCATATTCCTCTGAGTTCTGTGCTTCATTACTAGTGTCACAGCTGCTCCGTCACACAGTGTTTGTGTCACAACCAAGAGGAGTAAAGTATAGAAAATTATCTAAATGAGAATGCAGTTTTTTATTATGAATGCAGCTATTTCAACTCCCGTCCTCCATTTCCATGCCAAATATGTATAATGTTGAAGTAGTTTCTGTAATACTGAAAGCAAGTTACAGACAGTAGTGTTTGGCTGATTTTGTAGAGTGTCATTTATCACATCAACTATGTTGATAAACGCCTTCAACGAACAACCTTTACCTCCAATAACAAAGTGTGTTGGTATTGTCCTGAAGCCAAATGTAAAAATTGTAAAACAAACTATTTGACTTTTATTGACTGCAATACTCTTTACTGTATCTTTGAACAGATGGGAGGCCACACAGTATGAAGAAGATAAATACAACAGGTAGGTCTAGTTAAGGATCAGCCAAATAGACATTCAGAGAGTGTGTGTTCATCCCAACATCAATAGATCCACTGCTGGATCCAAATTGCTTAACAAGCTGCCAATTAGGCCTGCAGTCAGCTGGCTGGATCAACACAAACACACACACACACACACACACACACACACTAATCGTAATTTCTAGAGCCAATTATACAAGGGAATTGCTCTCCTGCAGACAGTGTTTGTGGTTCTGTGTTTGGGCTTGAGGTTCTCTCAGACAGACATGACACTTTTACAACTCCATCTAAACTATAATTCTGAATCATTAACTCAATACTAGAGCGTTTGTTGTCCTGTTTTAGAGCCACTGGATCTCGTTGTTCACCTGCAATGGGAACAAGTTGATTTTTCTTTGAAGTATTAGGGCCTGATCAGACATAATGCGTTATGCAGGTGGAGCCTTTTTTGCAGTTTGATCAAATACAATGTATTGTTGCTTAACTCCAAGCATAAACTGTACTCTAGACTTTAGGTACTATTACACAACTTGCCCAACATTTCAAGTACCGCACTGACTCAAATCATGCCGACTATATAATATTATTAATATATGTTAATAAAATTATTGATATTAATAATTGTATTAAAATTATTTATTTTCATACTTGCTGATAAGCAAACACGGTCTGGCCAGATCCCAACAACGCTCATCAGCATAAAGCAGTGTGCACAACGCTTTACTCATTGAAAATAATCACAAAATGCCGCCCGGGCTACTCTATCTGATCAGATCGTGTTCTTTTGGAGCGCAGGTGTGCACAGATTGAAGGTACTTCAATAACAGGGAAGAAAATATGAATACCGGACTATTGGCAAGTAGAGAACTTTAACTCTCTTGAAATAAGGCGTCTGGCTGCACTGCTGCCACATCCATCCACCCTGCCAAGTTAAATAAACTGAATACAATACTGCAAATCGATGGATAATAGGTGAATAATGGGTAATGATACACGTTCTTAAGTGACATTTTCATGCAGTCAATAATTTGTTCAACATCATTTTGGGTAATCAATGATAATTTAGAGTGGCAAGGTGTCTTGTTGTTTTCACCAAGCACCAAATGACAGTTTGTCCTCTTTTATCCTCACTCATATTTCCTGCAACCATTCACTGCATAGCATTCACTCAGAAGGCCAACTACTAAAAATGCCATTAAATAATCAATAATCTTTTGCATCATAGGATTTGCTTTCAGATCATTAAGTGTCACAAGGTTTCCAATTGATATATATTAATAATCTATTAATATCATGGGAGAGACTACTATTCAAAATGTCCTTTTAATTAAACAAGTATCACTGTGTCACCATTATGGCAGGCAATATGCAAATAAAGTGAGTACAAATCATTAAAATATTAATAAAATACCTTATTGATTATACAGGAATTTATATCTGTTTAAATAAAGAGATCAAGTAATAGGTAATATAACTTTGTTCACTACATCCTTAAGTTAAGAGCATATAATGAAAGATAAATCTACTTAAACGGACAGGAAGAATAGGAGGAAAAAAAGAGATTTATATAGAAAAACATTCCCATGGCTGTTCAGCTTTAGCCATTTTTCTCTAGGCCTCTTTTCCATATATTGTTATTGTCATTATTATCATGTATGCTTCGGTACAAAGGTACAGATTGTCAGCTTTTGTCATTGCAGCTGTACATTTTAGGTGAGAGTGAGCAATAGAGCAGTGTTAACTTATGTCAAGGCTCTTTGAGTCAAGACAAGGAGAAGGAGACAGGCAGAGGGAAAAGGCTTCCTCCCGACTACTTGTAGTAATCCTGTCTTTGTATGACGCTAATCATATGTAAATCCGCGTTGTAAAGTGATTTGGTTTTCCCCGTGTTTGAAATAATTATACAGGCTGCGCTTATGAAGGAAAACCTCTTCAGTTTCAATTGGTACATGGCTTTTCTGTTGTCACTGCAGAGGAGCATACTGGCTGGTGTCTTAATCCACCAGACCTGCTTGTTTACCAACAACAAGAGAATAATATCATTGTCATTGTCAGACACACTTATTGTTCATTTTACTCAATCAGGTATGCGAAGGTTACTTTGAAAATGTAGTTCATTGCAGAATACTGATTACCTGCTTACTACCAGCTTATTGCAACTCTACTTTCTCATTATTTTTCCACTTACTTCAGAACTGCTCTTTAAACTGTGCAATAAATGGATATACTTATACCACTGTATAAGATTAAAGTAATCAAACTATGCATGAATAGTAGTTTACACAATATAGGAGATGTTTCCTGACCCAAAGAGCAGCGACGTCAGCTGTTGTTGTGAAGCTCTTAGTTTGGTCCACGGAAGCTACAACAAAAATGGTCAGTTTACCTTGTGTATAGATTAATAAAAGCATGCGATTGCATTTTGTGGTATTGCAAATTATTGGACAGGATTAACCATTCATCCTTGTGTATTTTAACTCTTTCAAATATTGTCATATTTGTATATTTAGATGGTTTCCATGCTCGTAAATTTCTTTTTTATGTGCACTTTTTACGAACACTTCAAATTGCCCGTTGCACAGAGTGACCAAGTATTTTGATTGAAATGAAATAATTTGAATTGCAGACATTACAGTTAAACATTTTAAACCTTGTTAAAGTAAGTGAGTACAGTGGCAGAAGAGAAAAAATATACAACAGAGAGGACATGAATCCACAAAACAGCAATCTGACAGGTGGGAAAATGTTAATTTCAAGCATTAATTAAATTACTATTGTTACTTGCAATGTTTGATAACAGAAGAATGTATTCATCCATCCATCCATCCATCCATTATCAGCCGCTTATCCGGGGTCGGGTCGCGGTGGCAGCAGGTTCAGCAGGCCGACCCAGGCTTCCCTCTCACCCGCAGCACTTTCCAGCTCATTCTGGGGGATCCCGAGGCGTTCCAAGGCCAGCCGGGAGATATAATCCCTCCAGCGTGTCCTCGGTCTTCCCCGGGGCCTCCTACCAGTTGGACGTGCCCGGAAAACCTCTAATGGGAGGCGTCCAGGAGGCATCCTAACTAGATGCCCGAACCACCTCAGCTGAGAATGTATTCATGTAAAATAATAATGTACAATATAACATACATCAAAGCAAATAACTGGTTGTCTTTACTTTGATGCTGCTGTAGTTTTAGCATTGTCTCACTTGCCAGCTCTGCTAAATTAAACACACATCACACACGTCTGTAGTGTATACGTGTTTTTGAGTTTGTGAGTGTGTGCTTCAGTGCCAAGCGGGTCAAAGTTTTGTGAGTGTGTGTTTGCGTGGGTGTTAAAGAAATACTGTCTATGTAAGAATGTATGTGTGGGGGACCGTATACGATGCAACACCCGAAGCCCAAAGCCAACAGGATCCTTCTACAGTCTACACACCTTACGATCAGAGAACCGACTCCAACGTGGAGTTGTGTTTGTCTGTGCATGTGGGTTTCTGAGGATGATGATTCATACAAGTTTGTATTCATAAAGTCTGCAGACACAGAGAGCTATGTGAAGATAAAAGAGACAGGTGGAGAGGGAAAGAGAGATGGACACATGATAACCACAAATAAGGTAAAGAGATCGTTAAATTGGACAACGTACAAAAGAAGAAGAAAGAGAAATGGGAACAGGAAAGAGTAGAATAATATGAAGAAAAGGACTGCTGTAAAAAAAAAAAGAAAAAACATAATAAAGAGACAGACAGACAGAGAGAGAGAGAGAGAGAGAGAGAGAGAGGGGGGGGGGAGAGTTAAAACAGAAGATATTAAGTCCTGTAGAAAGTGTGAAGGAAGAAGAGTAGGAAGAGGAAAAAAAAGGAGAGACGTGTTTTTCAGTAAATAGTCAATCAGCAGATAAACAATGAAGAGGTCAGACAGTGAAGAAAATGATTCATCAGTTGTGTGAGTATCATCACATTTTGCCAGAATAGCACTACGGAGAGAGGAGGAGTTGAAAATAAAGAAAGTTGATAAACACACACACGAAAAAGGGGAAGGTATTAGAAAGAGAACAGTATAAAACAGGGCATGAGGGATAGAGGGAGGGCACGAAGAAAAGGAATAGAGATGAGGCATGGGGTTGTGTCAGTGGTGTAGGGGCGGCAGGAGGGGAAGCCAGGTGCATGCACATTCAGACACACACACACACACACACACACACACACACTCACACACAGGGTGTGGCTTTTATTTACCTGTGAGAAAAAGGCTTATCTCACCCACAGCTGTGAGGCTAAAGAGAGGTCTGACCTTGCCTCCTCTCTGCTCCTCTCCACTCCTTTTCTTCTCCTCCTCCCTCCTCCGCCCATCTTCCCCTGTGGCTTGATTGTGTGTGTATGAGTGTGTGTTTGCTTAGCAACACACCAAGGGCTCTAACCTGCGACCCGGAGCACATGGCACGTAGGAATGGTTCACAATCTTCTCTGTGTGGGGCTGTTGAAAGGTTTTGTCTTTTATAACTTTGTTCAAGGAGAAAAGATTTCACTCCACAGACCAGTGAACGATGGGACTGTTGTGATTGAAGATTTAATTTTTTTTTGATATTCCCTATTGGCTCTATATTAGTTCAAGTCATTTTTCAATTAAGCCCCTGGATACTTTAATAGTCAAACAACATAACCAAACATAAACACATAGTTATATACAAACACTAACATGTTTTGTTTTAATGGATAGGTCAAAGGCCAATTCCCAGTCTACATGACACACAAGTGGGGCAGATGTGGTCCAGACCGGTTTTCAGAGCTTTGTCACATCCCCAAGATTAAGTGCCAGATATAAATTATAAATATTTCTTAGAAAGCTGTGAAAAATGAAACATTATTTTACCATGATCCCATATCTTCTCTTTCAGCTGACACCTTGCTCTGAGTAAAGCACATCAGATATGCAGGTGCAGTTACACACAGAGATCCATTGTGGATGCATTGATGAAATCATGTGCAAAATCACACAAAACATGTTATTGAATGCAGTTCCTCTGCCCACATCAGACCGGTTCAACAAGCCTGTTTCAGATCACTCTTGAAAAATAAATCTGTTTTATGATATGAGAACACTATGGTTGAGGTTTGGTTAGGTTTAGGCACAAAACTGACCAGATTATGGCAAACGTGGTTTGGGTTAAAATAACTACTTCATTGTCGTTCATGGTAACTGGTTATGTTGAACGATAATGTCACGGTTTACCAGAACAGGCAGAATGGTGCAGTTCAATGATTTATGACACAAAGGTTTGTTTTGCTGTTGCTTCTATTGTTTGTTTTTACCATGTAAAATGCCAGGTGACATCAGGTACTGAGGTAGCGCATAACAAAACTCCAAACAGCAGTGATGACGAACAGACGGAGAACAAAAGAAGTGAGGTGGTATAAATAGTGGCTGACTAACAAGGGAAGTGAGAGCAGGAGGTGAGTGCAGGTCTAATGAGGGAGGTGAAACTGATCAGGACTGGGCAGGCAATCAAAAAGACGGGAAAATTCACAAAAAACAGAAGTAAAATTAATACGACACATGAGGAGTGATCTTCAATACAAAACAGGAAACAGACACAAAAAAACAAAGACCATGACAGATCGTGGATTTGCAAAAAAGAAGTTGTGTCATCGTGTAACCCACAAGTTACTTTTCTGGCTGTTGAGCCCACACACCCAAACGATTGACCGTAGTTTGGCACATTCTTGCATGTGAGCTTACACTAACAAGGAGAGAACCGGACAGGGATGTCCTATGTGTACAGATTGTAAAGCCCTCTGAGGCAAATTTGTAATGTGTGATATTGTGCTATAAGAAATAAACTGAATTGAATTGAATAGAACCAACACATGTTTCCCTCCTTCTATACAAATGTAAGGTCCTAATGACCTTAAATGGCCCAATGGAGTGTGAAAACATATTTTCACACTTTAGCAGCAACATGTGTGCTGTAGTTTTTCAACATATAGCTACAAAAATACTTTTACAGTGTTTGAACACAGTGTTTTTTTACATTCTGTAGTTAATGCTCGTGAAAGTATGAAAAAAGAGAGTAAGCAGAAAACAATAAAAGAACCAAAGAAACTAAACCGATAATTGCTTCAGGGCTGCGAGTGTTGAGTACTGTCCACTCTGTCACTCTTCTTCTCTGTCACCTTTATTCCCTTTCTTTCCTTTCATGTTTCTGTCTCTGTCTCACTGTATGGTCTATTATGTGGGCAGCAGTGACAGATGTGCTGTATCGCTGCTTCTCTGCATGAAAGGGAAAAAAAAATGATGTCTTGTCCTCCACATGTCTGCTCTCTTTTTAGAGCTACTGAGGTCTTGGCCCCATTACACTGATTTACACACACACTCTCCCTTTCTGTCTCTCTCTCTGTGTCTCTCCAAGTTAATAGCAGAATGCAGATGAGCACTTTTTCACAAGGAGCTGGCTGACTGCGTGAGGCATACACGTGTGTGTGTGTGTGTGTGTGTGTGTGTGCGTGTGTGCAAGACTCCTTCTGGCCAAGGGGATGAGAGGGTAGTGACAGGGGTCTTGACATGCTAAAGAGGCAGAGTAAATGGGTTTTTCTAAAGCAGTAGAGGAAATATCACCGTTTTATACCAGGCCAATTTATGTCCCCTTATCTCTTCCTCAAACATGTCACTTTAGCTACTGCTGAATGGTAATTACCACTCTCTCAACACTCAGTCACTCTCTAACACACACACACACACACACACACAGGCACACAGGCACACACGCACACACACACACACACACACTAAAACAGGCACACACGCACACACACTAAAACAGACACGTATTTAACAACACATTCGAGTGCACACACAGGCCAGTTGAGTACACATAAGTACAGTCATGCACATTCTGGGTAGATATGCAACACACAGATCACACACATACCTTTTGGTAATACAGACAAACACAAAACCAATACAGATACTATTATTCAATGGAAAAAAGGCGGTTATTTGAACGGATTCTAATGGTTTAATAAGGTTCATCCGTGCATTAACGTGTGTGTGTGCACGTGCGTGTACCGGACCTGCTGTGAGATGTGATGTGTTTCAGATGGCCTCCTCAATCCGTTAATCCACATGAATAGCCATTCATGACAGACAGTCACACACATACACACACACACGCAAAGGAAAAATAGCCATTTATGCTCATCTCATTCTAATTCTGATGGCCCTCCCTAACCCATAAACTGTTTCAGGAATTGGATCTCCCTAGGCAGATTATGATTATGGTTATCAAAAAATCACATCACAGATTGCCTTGGCGCTCTCTCTTCCTCTTTGTTTTTTTTCTCTGTCTCTCTTTTTTTCTGTCTGTTTGTGCTCCTGCACAAACCTTTCTTGTCCCAAAGGTCAACTGTTGACTGGAGGAAATACCATATCACAATTTACCATCAGGTTTTCTACATTCACCAGTAAGGTGGATTTCCAGTTACCTATTTAAAATAATCCTCACAGGTGTGAAGTTTCAAATGAAATGTTGTCTCATTTACCTAAAAGAAAGCCCAAACCCTGACCGTGGTTTAGAGATTGAATTGGACTAGGAATGGAAACCCTGATTTTGCAGATGACAGACGGCACAATGCTGCTGTAAAAGTCCGCTGAGGTTTATTATACCTGTAAACGACATGACAAGAATAATATTCTCCCTCTTTCTCTCATTTTTCTCACTACAGATGAGTTAGTGTCTTAATTAGCAGATTATGCTGCCTGCATAAATAAAGTCTTAATGAGGTTCTGCGAGCTGATTAGCCAGTAGCCATGTAGTGCCAGTGACACGCTACAGCAGCCATGTTGGCCATGTTTACCAGGTTTTTTTTTTCTGCTCGGATGCACCACAGATCCTGAATGGATGGAACAATCATTTACAAACAATCAATAATTCTGAGTAGTAATTAAGCAGCATTAATGTAAGGTACCCTGGAGAAGGTGGCAATGCTGCTTCAATGAATCTCTGTTATTATGAAAAACCCACGAGTCGGTTAAGTTTACATGGATGTTAGCCCTCTACAATGCTTCAGGCATATATCTTCACAGCAGGGATTCCTTATAAACCGCCCACACAATGAACCAATCATAGCACACACCACTGTCTGAATATGAAAAGGGGTTGCCTACATTATTGAATATCCAACATTTACCCTATTTGCTGTATTGTACTGAAGTGGTGATGTCGAGGCCTGCAACAACCTGCCGACTTCAGTGCGGAAATATTCTTCTTCAATGTGTTAGCATGCCTCATGTGTGTCAGTGTGTATTTGTGTCTGTGTGTGTCAGTGTGTTTGGATCTGTCTGTGCATAAGAATGCCTGAGTGTGTGTATTGAATTATATGACTGTGTGTGTGTGTGTGTGTGTGTGTGTGTGTGTGTAGCCGTGGGCCCGTGGGTAGTGTGTGCCCCTCTTGACCTTGAGAACAGAGCGCTGGCTTGTCAGTCTGAGAGCTATAGCTAATGCTAATGCAGAGAGAATAGCCCCATAAAGTGCAGCCCTCTCATCCACTGTGGTTTGAAGTCTTTCATTTACTGGGAGGAAGAGCTGTCCAACGTCTCTTTTTGTTTCATTCAATATCTTTCTCTCTCTTTATTCCCTGTCTTCCTGTAACTTTGTTGAATGTCTCTTTTCTCTCTGTCTGTCTTCTTCAGTTTCAATCCATGTCTCTGTATAATCTCTCTTTTGTCTTTCTGTCAGTTTCTTTCTTGTGTTTCCTCTGTCTGTCCTCCCTTGACCCTGTTGAGTCGCTGTCTTTCTGTTTGACTTTTTAAGCCAAACTTTCTAGGAAATTCCTTATTTCCTTGTGTTCAACCAACCATATTCTCCCCTGTATGTGTACATGTATGCAAAATTGTTTCCTGACCTCTTCGAAATGCTTTGAGAATATAACTCAACTTTCCACTTAACTTCATTAAATGTCTCTGTCCTCATATATAACCAAGAAAGGACATATGTATTTTACTCTAACCTTCCTTCTTCTGCTGTTATAAACAGTCTCCCTCATTCCATGCATCCCTCTCTTCTAACAGCTGTGTCTTCCCTTCTTTTAGTGTGTTTTATTACATGTATTTTCTTCACAAACACTCAAATTCCTTGTGCCAAAAGTTAAGAGGTGGTAATGAACCGGGTGTTGACCTGCTAAAGAGTTATTTCTATATAAGTCTGCCTGAAAAAAAAAATTCACTCTCTCTCCTCGTTCTCCTTGGTGTCATTCTTTCTTTATTTGTCTCCTTCTCTGTGTGTCTCTTTTTTTACAAAAGCTGTAATTGCTAATTTTTGCTTTGTGTCAATGCTGCTGGTCTTTCACACTGTTTGACACTAAGAGACACAATACAGTCTTCAGAATAGCAGAACTGTAGAATTAAACCGCCGCTGTATATCCATTGAGTCTTGAAGTGTGAGCAAGAGAGAGACAGTAATAGAATAAGAAAGAAAGATGCCATATTGTGAGGGGGTATGCCCAGCAATCCTGTTAGAGACGACGTCTGTGTTCTCATTCTGTTTGATTGTATTTTCAGAGCAGCGAGAGTGTCTTTCACCCAGAAACTCAAAATTTAATTTGGGCCCATTGTTTAGTCTGCTTCAAATCCACAATCCTTAATTGTATGAAATGTGCTAAAGCCGTGATCCGTGATTGTGCAGCGAGTCAAATTATCTGGTCTGACCTGGCTTGGTTTTGTATGAGTTGAACTCCATCTACAGAAATAAAAAGGAGACTTGAGGCGCGTATGTATATCATTAAATGCAGCTATTATGGCGAGATAATACTATTGGCGCTCATGTGGCGTCTGCATATTGTGCATTGCTACGAGCCTGTAAGTCAGGCTCAGTAAAGAGCTGATAACTTTGGAGTGACATTGAACAGATTCTGTATAAAACTCTTGAAAGTGCCTGCTGCATTTTTATATCCTATTGAATCTGATATAAAAAAATAATTTGGATTATTGTTGTTTTCTAAAGGCAGTTTACTGCATTTCTGCTGCAAAAGATAGTGTCGAGTAGAGAGCGACGGGAAATATAGAGAAGAGAGAGGGGGTTGCGTGAACGTAAACTCATGATTTTACCATTTTAAGGCACCTGTCTCATGGTCACATAATTAACACTTTAAAAAACTAAGAGAAATGTGAGATGGAGGTTTTTTATCACTCAATTTGGTAATACTTTTAGCAGAAAATTCACAATTTGGACTTTTTCCTACTCCTACATTTCTTTGATTATATTTTCTTCTGTGCATGTGCACATGTGCGTTCTGGGAATTAAACTACGTAGGAAGGCATTGTGGCCCATTTTGATGTTATCACTGTATGTGTGTGTGCGTGCGTGTGTGTGTGTGTGTTTCTTGATGTGATGATAGTGGACAAAGTGCTGGGAGCTTGAGCTGTCAACTTGTCACACACTGACAGATACGCTGCTCGTACACCGTCCAGGCAACGCCACACGGATGCACACATTGCATGTGTGTATGTGTGTGTGTCTGTGCATGTTGGTCATATGCAGTCTAGGCATCGCCAGAATACCCAGGCACACACTTTATACCCAAACTCCTGTATGTTTGTCTGAGTGAGAAAACACAGTGACAGACAAGGCCTTTGATATATCTATCTTTTATTTATTGTGTTCCCATTGCATTTCCACTTTACTTGACCTGATATTTGAGAATGACGATAAATAAATAAATAAATAGAGGAGCCAGACAGGAAGAGAAGGATAGAGTCTATTTCTCTATCTCTCTAGAACCGATACTGTATCATGGTTTTAAATGTGACACATGCCATGGTTTCCTCCCTTCCCCTCTTCTGTCAGCCTTACAAACCAAAGACACACACGTCCATGATCCCATGTATGTCCACTAGGCCGACAACATGCTGGTTTCCCTTTGGCTGAACCCTCAAAGCTGAGAATTCTGGGTAGAGTCAGAATTACGAACCATCCGGAAGTGCAAAAGTGTGTGTTTGTGTGTTTGTTTTTAAGTGAGTGTAATCTTTACATATAAACATCTTCTTCCATGAAAACGTTTGTTTATCTTTTTTTCTATTCCCAGTAATTATGAGAGTGTGTGCATTTTGTGTGTGTGTGTGTGTGTGTGTGTGTGTGTGTGTGTGTGTGTGTGTGCGTGTGTGTGTGTGTGTGCTGGCAGAACAGATGGCATAGGGCTGAAAGACCCAGTGTGAGGTGAGACATCTCCCACCAAACTCTTATATGCACACACACATTTGCAAAGATCCATCATTAATATCATTATCATAATACTCTCAGTGCGACGCAACCTGTCTGTCACAAATATGATCACTGCTATCATTCTCGCTGTTACAATGTAATTATTTAACTACCTTTGTTCGAGGAATCATCCATGCCATCATTTGTACCTGCCATAGTATTGTACAAAATGTTTGGTATTATCATTCACAATTGCCCTTTTAGTATAATGAATCACTTATACTGCGTTAACTACACTATACTATTTCAATAGTTGAGGGTGATTTGCCACCAGCCTGCCTGTAGAAATAATACAGAGTAGTAAATGTAAAGTGTTCACACAGAATGCAATTTATTGTTTTATTTTCATCACAAACACAGACAGAACAAAAATGTTCTGTCAGTTTATAACACAGTTTAAATTCACAAAGACACTTTTACGTAATATAATCTCTTCAGGGCGGAAAGAGCCACAGGTTGCATTATCTCCTTACAAAATTAAAGTGCATTTACATATAGTAATAACACACGATTGTTTTTAAATGAAATCCTTTTTGAAAGCTCATATAGCTGACAGTTCTGTATGATTTTATTGAGTGTCGCTTTATTATTTCTCTCTCTGTCAAGTTCTGACTCATCACACGCACATTGTGTCAATACTGACACACTCTGTGACTAACTCCTGGTCTATTGGGGTCAGAGGAGTCTGCCTCTCTCTGTCTTCCACACACTACCGCTTACTTCTGTAAAAGTAGGTAAACAATTTAATTCACTTCATGGTGAAGGGGATGTTTGTTCTGCTACTGAAGGCTGAGCCTGCAACGCACCGGCTGATCATAATTTACTAATTGACTTTCTGACTGACTAATTGTATGATCTAAAGTACGCGCAGGCTGCATAGATTGTTGTTGGGCTGACTGACTGGCCACCTGCCTCCATAGCAGACTGACTGATTAACAGGGTGACTGACTGTACTACATTCACAGATGGTTGTATACATGCATATAGGCAAGATGCCTAAGAACCCTCACACAAAGAAACATGTTTTACTGAAAAGGTTGTTAAGTATGCGACAGCGTATTAACATACTTACGGTTTTCTGTGTGAAAGTCAGCATAGGGAGAATTATTATTTACAGTGCAGCTATATAAACAAAAGTCATTTTTATAATTTAAAGATAGCTACTCATCACAGGAGTATCATTTATTTGACCTTAATAGTCTTGTTGTCTGTGTGGTTTCGTCGTGTGTGCGTGTGTGTATGTCCATTGTGTGTCTGTAATGGTGTTGTTTTCCTCATTTAGCTGGCTGCAGCTCTTCTGTCTTTAAATGATCCACTCAGCTCTCGCAGTTTAAATGGTAATTAAGCAGTAGTTCCGCTGTCAACATCACACACACGCACACAGTCACGAACACACACACAAACACACACACACTCACAAAGCCCCTGCTGTTTAAATGGTAATTAAAGAGCCATTCCAGTATCAACATCTGGGCATACTTATAAAGAATGACATTAGATCTCACACACACACACACAGACGCACACACACACACACACACACACACACACACACAGATGCTAGCTGCTTGTAAGGATATTACAGGAGTTCTCTGTCACACTTGTTCTCACACAAATGAACAGATACACCATATGCTGTACAGTGAAACATATTTAATTTATTAAAAGGGATGAAAATGCACAAATCTTGCCACTTTTTGTCCGTACAGGCATACAAGCTAAAAAAAACACACACACATACGCACACACACACACACACATACATACACACACACGCACATGCACACACACACACATAGTTTGAAGGCTGCTCCACTGGTGCTTATTAGAGAGGATTACCACACTGGCATGTCTTCATTAATCACAGAATCAGACAGACGAACGCACACACACACACACACACGCACACACACACACACACACACACACACACACACACACACACACACACACACACACACACACACATCCACATCCACACAGCGGAGGTGTGACTCAGGTGCCTGCCAGCCCTCGGGCCCCCTATGGAAAGCCCAGCTTCCCCCTGTCTTTTTGTCGCTCCTCCCCTTTTCTCTCGATCTACCCCTCCATTCCTCTCTCTCTCTTTCCTCTATGTGATCTTCATCCCTGCTGCAACCCAATCACATCATCTTCCTAACTCTGGCTTTCTCCGTTATCCAATCTTCTCTCAATTGTCTTCAACTTTTGTTACATCTGCATATATAATAATATTTTTTGTAGTAATGCCAGGTATAAAGGCTTGCCAGTGGGCTTCACATACTTTACTTGGATAAGGATATAACAAATCACCTCTGGCCAGATCCTCCACAAACTGATCATCAATAAACCTTGCACCGATGTCACTTTATACTTTAGTTACACTGTATACACTTTCATTTTTATTTTATTTTTTACATTTTCATTTCCTTTATTGTTTAAATTCGTAAATATAATTGCACTGCCATTTTATTTAATTTTATTGTATTGTATATTTGTAAAAAATGTTTTGCTGCTGCGTCAAGACATTCCCCCCTGGGGATGAATAAAGTAAAATCTAATCTAATCTAAAGATAGCAAATGTTGCAGGCCTTCAATAATACTTACATTCTTGTACTATAAAACTGGATGACCAATCACGGCAATAGCTTTTAATTGCAATATATTTCCTCTTAACAAAACCTCAAAGTTGAAAAGAGAGGAACCTTATTCAACAGAAGAGGTAATCAGCCCCATGGTGACTTTGCTTGGACGGTAATGATAAGGGTGAGCAATACAAGTTTTGATTAAAGCGATACGGAAACAACTTGATTAAATGTCCGTGTTGCTACTGGGTACAGAGAATTAGTGACCCACCGATCAACTCATGACTTCCCGTCTTTAAACCATCTAGTCATTCAACCTTCGCCAGACACCAACTGTTGCGGCTGCTACCAGCATTTAATATCAGTTTCATTAAACCCATTATCTGTTTATTATTTTTCATTTCTGCCATTGCCTCTACCTCTATCAGTTGTCCTTGGCTCTTCCTGCCACTCCCTGGTCAGCTCCACCTGCCTACACACCTGGCCCTCATTCCCTAATCAGCTCCCTCAGTATAATTACAGCCTATTTCCCTTCGCTTCCCATCTGATCAGCGCTTCCTTAAATGTCGCAGTAGGAAAAAGTGTAAATGATCAAGTTAATGATGGATGAATGCCATTAATCCACTTTGGTTTCAATGTCTGTGCATGCTGGCTCACTGTTAGGGTTACTCCGACACTAGAATAAAAGAAGCATTGTTAATATTGTGAGCAACACCTGTGCTTTTTTTAATGCAAGCGAGTCACCATTGCCTACCAAGACAATATTCAAGTTTAATAGCCCTTTTCACAGCAGCCATTTGGCCATGTCATCGCAGGATAAACACAGGTGTAATTAATAACAATACCTATGGTCATTAAATTGACCTAATGGCTGCTGGGAAAAAGGGCCAATATGGGTCAATCCCAAACGAGTGAGTCTTTGCTGTTGGTTGAGGCTGCGACTTTGTGACGTGAACGAGTGGAAGTGAACAACAATTCTGCACATGTGTGATTGTGCCATGAAAAGTTTAAATGTCAGCTATGAAAAAGCTATGTTGTCTTTTGATGTGTCCATTTCCATGTCGGCCTCGATCTTGTTGTCTTGCTTTTCCTCCTGCTTTGTTTGCCTGTTTGGAGCGACCTCTTAGTAAGAAACTGTTGTTGTACTCGGGACACTCAAGTAACCGTCATCAGTATTGAATCCACTGCCAGCCTTACTGTCTTTACACCAAATTCTGACCATTCCACAGGTGGGGACCTTTTACCTGAGTGCACACAGACCCATGGGGACCAAAAATGAGGTCCCCACCGGCAGATGGGGTGTTGTGGGTGCTTTTGCCAATGAATCTGTATTTGTGTGTGTGTGTGTGTGTGCGTGTGTGTGTGTGTTGTGAACTAGATGCACTGTGTATACAATGTGTTACTATGCCTGCGTGTCTTGTGAGTCTGTTTATGTTCTGCTTAGTGTCCAGGGAACAATAAAGATAAAGCAGATGCCAGCAGATGCCCTGTTTAAAGATTATCAGCCGCTCTCTCCATACTGTTAACACTCACCAGGGACAGTACAACATTTAACGCAACCCATTTAAACCACACAACACATGGCAATGTGGCACCGAAAGACAAAGTAAAGCAAATGAGAGGATGGGGGGGGGGGATAGATCAATGAATGCAGGATGAGAAATAAGGCAAGCAGGAAAATTAAACTCATTTTGAGGCAAGAGGGAAGGATGAACAGTTTAGTTTATCTTCAGTGTTTTAACTAGAACAACATGTAAAGAAAAACAAGAAATGTTAATGCTGAATGAGAGAATATATATTATAATAAAAGATTTATTATAATATATACAAATATCCCATATTCTGTTTGATTGCAGGTCGGAAATTCTCAAATTACTTAGTCAGCTTGTTTTACTTTTTCAAAGTCCCATGATAATGAAACAGGAAGCTTTGGGGGACAAATAACTCCAATGGAAGTGTTACTTTCAAAGCTCTATAATTCTGTATGGAATATCTTTCAGAATATTCCTCCACAGTATGTATATGATGAACTCAGCAGATCACATAAAAATACACACCGCAGGAAAGTAGCTAATACCACGTAACGTTTAGTCCTGGCTTGCATGTACTGTACAGTAACCACTCACATGTATGCACACACATTCACAGACACATTCTTTCATTCAGCTCAACCCATCATGTTCACAAAAGATCAAAGTGTGTCTTTCTCTTCTGCTCTTTCTGTATTTTACTGTCTATGCCGGCTCCCTCAGAGAGCATAATTACCAGCACAGAACGATAACACCATTTCCAGCCAGAATGAGACAATTCCCAGCGTAAGACTCATTTCATGCTTTGACAATTCCTCCAGGAATCATGGCACACAAAGAAGCAAAGACCACTTCAGGATTTGTCATATTCCCACTAGTGTCTGAAAAAGAGTTCAGGACTCTTCTGTTCACTTCTTCTCCTTTCTCTTTTCTTTTCTTTTCCTTTTCTCTCCTTCCTATCGCTGCCCTGACCTCCCTTTGTTCTGAGCAACTTTCGATCCATCTGACCGTCTAACCATTTATTTTCTTTCTCTCTTACCATATTTGTACTCATTTCCTTAAATCATTCTTCTTTCCCTCGTCTGTCTCTGTATTTAACAGGCTATAAATCCCTTAAACTGTTTCATCTTTGTGCTGTCCTCTCTGTTGTATTCTTCTTCTATCTATTCGACTGTGCATCCATCATCTGTTTGTTCTCCTGTCATTCCATCCTCCTCCCTCTGTCTTAATCATTTAACTTTTTATTTTGCCCTTCCATTGATCCATCTTTTCATCCATCCATCCATCCATCCATCCATCTACCTGTTCATCTCGTAGTTTACGGGTCATAAATCTACAGTTGTTTTACCAGCGTGCTGTCCTCTCTGTCCCGACATGGACCACACCAAGTCTACGAGTTTGTGTGCATAAACGTGTGCGCTGTATTTGTGTATACATACATTTATTGTGTGTCTCCCATTGAGTGGCCATGCTATTGGGGGTTTTCCATTCCCCCGTGGAGCGTCAGACTTTATTTTGGGAATATTACTATAAATCATTTTGTCATTTACACATGCAGCGGCATTCTGGACAACACAGATTTGGAGTGAGGGGGCATTTTATAAATACACGTATAAGGAGTGGACCTGATATACACACACGGTATAAACACATACCCACAAAAAGGTGCGACCACATAAACACATACCACACTCCCTCTATACTGTGACATGGCCATAACTCAACGGACGCTACCAGGTACTGTGAAATGACAGCTCCACAGTGTTGAAGAGGGGAGTGTGTGTGTGTGTGTGTGTGTGTGTGTGTGTGTGTTTGTGTGTGTGTGTGTGTAAGAGAGAGAGAGAGAGTGTGTGTTTGTGTTTACGGCATTTCGATGACAAGAGTCCACCCCAATGTCCTTGTCCGTCTCTCAGTAAACTTTTCATTGGGTCAGACATTAGCATAGGCGGCTAACTATAACCCACATGATGGATGGAGCCACAGCTCTATCTGTGATGTGACCCATGCACAGAGCCTCGATGGATAGAAAGGGCACTTCCTGGTGGATCATGCTAATGCCACTGGTGCGGCTGGGATGGTTGCTGTAGAATTTCAATAATGTTGTCACTGAAGGGAATGAAATATATTTGAAGTCATTAAAGTCAAAAAATCATTCATTCATCAAAGATTAAAATTAACAATAAAATGTACTCAACTTGAAACAGGAAAAAGCTTGTGAAAGTCCATCAGTTTTTTCAACCTTCCTTTTTTTTCTTTGTTGTTTGTTATATTTTAGACTCTTTAAGACTGTGTTTTAAGACTGTTTACAGTCACACAACCAAAACTATTTTCAGATTGTACACATTGCTCCTTTAATGTATTCCACAGGACAATAAGACTATAAGTGTGTTTGTTCTGGCTTTAGTCTGGTTAAACAGCATCTAAACCGTTTCTATCAAAGCTGAGCTTTCTGCAGGGATTTTATGGAGAGCAGGAAGTGCCCACCTTTGCCTGAAATGACAAGAAGGTCTGCAGGCAAGAGAGAAAGAGAGCGAGTGAGAATCAGACTGAGAGAAACAGAAAAAGAGAGAGCCTGCAGTGTGCTTCCTCTAATTAGGGTTTCATCCTTACAGATACGGAGGCTGATCATGCCTGCGGCGAATACTACACAAACACACACTGATGGGAACACACAAATACAGACACAGAGTTCCTAAAAAAATAGGTCGGTTTGAATTTTGATTTAATTTTAGCCATCTCTAATACTGTATTTATTAGTACAATTTGTGTAAAATGTTCACTCCATATTTAAGATGTGAACTAGTAAAACATATTTTTAATAGAGCGTGTGTGTTTTTGTATCGCTACTTATTATTATGAGTCTTCAACTCTCAAACCAGAAACACTTTTTCATCCTTACATGTTTTTCTTTCCACATGGCCATTGCTGAATATCTCCAACCGTTCAATCATCCTCCCGACCACCTGCAGACTCCATCCCCGTCTGTATGGTCTTGGCCAATCACGGTCAGCCGTGTTGTTAAGGGATTAGCGACAGCCTAATCGGATGGCCTCCTTCAGCTTCTATCCCCTCGACTCACCGGGGAACAAATAAGAGCGCAAAGACACACAAACCCATATCACTAGGAAAACCATATAACAGCAGAAGTCCAACACATTCTCTATGGGAGTGTGGGACATGCTGAGGGCTTAGCTCTATGGACACGATGGGGCCCTGTGTGTACGTGTATGTTTAATGTCTGTGCGCGGGCATCTGCTGCCCCTTCCCTTTTACCGTATCAGTGCAAAAAATAATATGTATTCAAGTACATATATCTATGTGTGTGTGTGTGTTTGTTTCATATATCCTAATGTGTAATCCAGGAATCGAAGGCTCAGATGATGGGGAGATGAAAAACAGATAATGACAACAGTCATTTGAAATAAAATTGATGTCACGTCTTTTCACTGTCAGGAGGTTCCTATAATACACGCCCTCTGTGTGTGTCGCTGTGTGCGAGAGTGATGTGTTTATGTGTGTCAGAGAGAGAGGAGCTGTGTATATGTTACATGGAGTACTAACGTAATACACCAATTTAACGTCCCCCTTCACTGCTGTCATACACAATCATGCAGGCTACAGTAGGTGCAGTATAAAGGCATGTGACACATAGTGTACGTATGTAACTACACGTTCAAATTGCATCTGCACACAGAGATCAAATACACACAGTATACTTGTTAATTAAAACATGCAGCAAACATGTTCATATAGAGTCGCAGATATGTGAAAAATAGTGTTGTGACAAAACAGAAAAATGAACACACCGTATGCAAGCATGCACTTAAAAAATAAAAATGTACATGCACGTACACAATAACATGATGACAGAGTACATAATTATCCAGTTATCAATGAGACTGAGCTTCTGCCCTTCTCTGGACCACTGGAGTGTGTCATTACGTTTCCTCACAACCTCATCCGTCACACAGGCTCTCTCTCTATCGCTCTCTCTCTCTCCCACGCGCACACACACACACACACACACACACACACACACACACACACACACACACAAACATTCTATAAGGGAAATATCATAGCCCATTATTGTTAAAAAGTCAAAAATGACCCTGGACACAAAAGAGTATGATAAATCCAAGCATCTCCTCTCCTATGACACAAGTAATGCTGCACAAGTGTTGCCTTGCTTTGTTTTTTTGCCTGCCAATGTTTAAGACGGTCGGAAGAATTAAGTCTGGTTTTGACAACAGGACTTCAGTGACATCTTTATTCAGAGCATGTCACATCCAACACGTTCTCAAAACAATGTGTCAAATAACGCAGCTAGAAATGTTTTTGATGGTCTAACTACATCTCTTGTGTCAGTTTTGCACGTGTTTGCGCTTGTTACATCCATAGAGTCTTCTCAAAATAAACGTTGGTCTTCACAGAAAGTTAGATCTAGGAATCAAAACCTCTTAGTTAGGTTGAAGAGAAGCATGTGGTGGATGTTAACTTAACTAACTAAGATCCACGTGACTAACGAGAGACTAACTACTCAAGTGACAAGCAAGTGATAAACGAGTCACGTGACTAGCGACGTCCCCAATGGCTGATGTGACAACGTTTACTTAGAATTGCGAACGTGACACGACCAGCAGTCTCGAGAACGTCTTTTGAGGTGAGTATCTTTAAAGAGAAACTCCACACTAAATAATTTGTGTTGTGCACATAGTCACATAGTTTATTGTTGGAATGTGATGTTAATAAAGACCATCTTTTCGAGAAAACTGCTCAATATTATCTTGTATGTGTCTGCCTGGATCTTAAGGTAAACTTAAGGTTTAGTCTCTCATTCCTCCCTGACCGTGACATACTAGGCGAGACTCTTTGCCAAGTACTGGTTGACCGTGGTCACAATGACGTGAGATTCCTCAGTGACATTAAACACATGAGCCTGCAGATAAGTGTGATGTATTGAGAGCTTAACAAAATATCTAGGACTGACATACGTTAACTCTTGATAAACAACAGGGCTCCGACTGTGTACTGACACTCCCCCAGACACACACACACACACACTTTACCAGCAGACACAAAGAGTCCGACAGTAGCCGCTCTTAGTTTTTTAGTTTGGACTAACAGTTCTATATTGCTGTCCATACTACACTGAACAGATGTCAATCAGTGTCCCCCGTACGCGCTGACATCAGGGTTCGCAGGCTCACAAGGCCTTAAGATGATGGATGTTTGATCTAAAGTGTTCACATGTGTATGTCATGTTTAGGTGTGTGTGTGTGTGTGTGTGTGTGTGTGTGTGACACAATTAATACCTCAGTTGCACTCAGTAATAAATTGCCATGGTAACTCTGCACCAGTCTTGTGGTTGAATCCTGTCAGTCTGGTGTATTCTGGGACCACCGGGAACCTGCAGCCTCTTCTTGTTCTCCCTTTATCTCTCACTTCTTTGCCTCTCCCTCTCTTTCTTTCTCCAGCTGTCTGTCCCTTTGTCTCCTATTCTATATGTCTCTTCCAGCCAGAAGATGAGGAGAGTATCTGTTGTCTTCTAAGTTGAGTATGTGTGTGAGCACATGCACGTCTGTGGTTCATCCGGTAGGTTGGTGTGGATTTCATCCTTTAGGTTCCTTTGATGGACAGAGGGAGGGAGAGAGAGAGGTTTTATGCAAACACACAAATAACTCATTGGATTTGCTTTTTGGATTCCTGTCTTCCTTATAACATCAAAATATCCAGGACCAATACTGCCCGAGTGGTCTAATTTAATAACAGTGTGACATCTCGTCCCACTCTCCCATATATATATATATATATATATATATATATATACTGTATATATATAGGAGAGTGGGACGAGATGAACCGCCTTTAACTTGTCTCAAGAGAATGGATTAACCCTTCTTATAATTAAAGCATCTATCATACATGCATCCAGAAAGTTGACACATACTTTGCCAATGTAAAGTGTTTATTTCATAATAGCCTATTTACTCTACAGCCACTAAAATGGGGATGCTTGTTTTCTTTGTGTAATTCAAAGATAGATTCCTGAAACTCTGTTTCAGTGTTCATTGCATTGCATGTTTTTTTTATGTGTGTGAATATGGGTCTTCATCCGTATGTACATTCTTAAAAATAGGTTTGACTTGTGCCGCAGCAACCAATACCCTAAATGGTAATTACAGTCTCTAAAACCTAATACCATCGGACAGGCTAGTCTGGCATTCTCCTCTCTCACACACACACACACACACACACACACACAAACACACACACACATACACACACACACACCACACTTTTAACATTGCCCCCAGCTTCAAGCCACTACACTTCATCCTCCTGTTCCCATCCCCCTTCTCAGCCAATCCCGTGTCCATATCTGTTATCGCTACTATTCAATAAACCTCAGAAACACACACACACACACAGTAGGTCTGACACCCCTTTGGCGAGACACAGATGCCTTGCTCTGCTCTTTTCTCTCCTCTCCCCCCTCTTACCATGTTTGTCGGCTGTCTGTCAGCAGTGACAGGCAGGAATGCATCTTTTCAGCGGTGTATTGCTGGTGCACTTGAATGAGCAGTGCTGTGTGGACCCTTGTTTCTGAGGTATATCATATGTCATGATAGTGTTTTAACATGTATTACATATAATCTGATGATACAGACTTCAATAATGAATACATACAGTATTGTGTATAAATCTGTAATATCGAAATGCTGTGTTATTTGCTTCACTTTTATCGTGTTTAATGAAGGCTTCACCAAAATGTAGGAAATGAACATACTGTCTCCAGATTGTAGAGAATAAGAGGTAGAGACTGAGGGAGTAAGTGAGCTGCAGAGAACAAGATATAGAAAAAATAAACAAGATTGTTTGTTATTATGTGATGTGACAGTAGCCTTACAGACGTATATGGGCCCACGACCTGTAGGGCCTGCAGACAGAGATTCATAGATCCAGGCCAGCCAGCGGCCTCATCCCATGACAGAGCTCTCCTTGCTGGGTTGACTGGCTGCCTGGTCTGGCCCCGAGACCCCACAAGCCCTCACCTCGCTCTCTGCCACATATGGGCTTACAGGCGTGCGTGCACACACACACACACACACACACACACACACACACACACACACACACACACACACAGTGCGGGAACTTAGTGGTGACCTGGCAGTGGAATCAGGGGGTGAGAACAGAATCTACCCAAACTCAACTGACCTCTAATTAGTGCTTTTGGCAAAGTGGCTCTTCCCAACACACTCACACGTAGACCCACACACATGAACACACACACATACACACATGCTCAAGGGTGTAATTTTATGTGTGTGATGTGCACACAAATTGGCTGTGAGAATAGCCTGCATTGCAGACCTTATTTTTAAACATTACTGCAACACATACCAATAATAACATAAATGTATGTAGATATGTAAGAAAATGAACAATAATGAGTTGGAAAATGAACAATAATGAGTATAATATATAGTAAAGTAAAATAGCAATTTGCCCAAATTAGTTTGCCACTAAGTTTTTAAAGATATATTTATATATATATATATATATATATATATATATATATATATATATATATATATATATATATATATATATATATATATACATATATATGTACATATATATGTACATATATATATATATATATATATATATATATATTAATGGCATATGTATCATGTACTTTCTGATTCCTCTCTTTTTCTGCTGATCGATCACATTGACCAACATCATTGTTCTACCGCTCCTCAAAACATATTTTTCTATACATTTGTACAACTTCAGACTCTATTCATTTGATTTGACCCACAGTGTCACTGCTCTACGAGACCTCTGCTCTTCTCTTTTCTGTTCTCCTGTTCTCCTTTCTCCCTCAATGTTCTTCTTGTTTTAGAGACACTATCTAATCTCTCCCAGGGACAGGACCTGTCTACGCTGCTGAGGTCCTGGCCATGTTGTATATTCATTGAAAAAACAGAGCTTAAAAAAAGAAGCGGTGTTTAGGGTGAAAACTTCAGATTGTTTATTGATTTTTATTTGTGTTGTTGAATAAGTCTGTCTGACCATGATGTCCCAGCGGGGGCTTTGCTTGGGGCATCGCATTAGGCACACACATGCAGAGACAAATACACAAGAACATGTGCTTGGACAGCCCAAGAAGAGACACATTTATATACACACACATACTTGGATTTAAGAGTTTCAGTTACAAAAAAAATGGATCGTGAATAAAGAAATTCAAGATGCATTTTGTGGCATTTTAGGTTTTTGTCACAATATATAACAAGTAAAGAGGATTGAATATATTCTGAGGGCACTGTAGCACTCAAAACCACAATGGGCCTCATTCACAAATGGTGAGCTAACATTTAGAGATGTGAGCTTGTAATTCCGATGTGTAAGTGAAAGAGACGCACTTTAGCTGCCCAATCACAACTATTGAGGTGCCCTTTAGCAAAGTGCTCTAGAGTGGCCAACAGATCAAACTGTAAAGTGTGCAAATGTACAACTACACTCATTGTTACAAGTGGATAAGAGAAAAATAAGAAAACCCTTCATTTGATTAATTTGTGTTGTGTTTTTAAATAATCTGTGTGTAATTGTTATCAATCTGAACATAGTTCCACTGTAAGATTTCAACAGCCGTCCCGTATCCAGCACCGAAAAAAAAAAAAAATTAGAGAAAGTAATTAAAAAATCCAATAAAACGCTCCGCAGAGGGAATGACAGAATGTGAACATTTATATTTCCTTGAAGTCATTCATCTGCATCTCATAACAGACTGAGTGTGCTGGCCGGCTAATGACGGCGACAGATGCTTAATGCCTTCTTCACAATACTGACGCCATAAAACACAAGGCAAACAGGCGTCACCCTAAAGCGCTGTCTGTCAAGCCATCACCTTAACTACAACAGCATGAGTGGAGGGCGGGAGAGAACGGTACTGGATCTGTGTGAAAGTGAGAGAGAGAGGGGGGGGGGGGGGGGGAGGTAGAACATCCTGGATGGATAAAGAGAGAAAGATTCATTGACACTAAGAGAATGAGAAAGACAGAATGAAAGTGTCTATATGTGAGGTAGACAGAGAGAGAGACATAGAGAAAGAGAGAGAGAGAGAAGGAAAGAGAGAGAGAGAGGGAGCTGGCAGATGAATGAGAAGCCTCTTTGGTAAATGACAGGAAGCTGTCTGTCTGTCATACTGATTAAAGGTACCACCTATACACAGTACTGTAACTGACACATGCGTTATATATAAGGCCTATAGGATATTTCTGTTTTCTGATTAACATTTGGTACTCATAAGAGACAAAATACAAAAAGAAAGAAACTAGAAAAGTTAGGTTCAAATAAATCATAGTGGTGACACCATGAACCTACCACTAGAGCAGAAGCTCCAGTGGTGGCAAAGCATTTGAAGAGTGTTTATGATGAATAGGTTTAAAGTGCGCTGGCAATGGATCGAGGTACTGAGGAACAGTTTGTGTGTGAACAAAGTGTCACAAGGAGCAAGGCATCAAAAGTATCCATCATGTCAAGAAATAGAGACATTCGAGAAAATATGTCTTCACAAAATGCCTCCGTCCAGGGAGTTCAACTGCAACGGTAGTTAAGACTTTTACTGTGTCAGATTGTTTGTGTGTATATGTGTACGTACGTGAGAGACAAGGATGGGTATACATAGCTGTGCATGATGACATATTTATGTATGAGTGAATGGCCTGTTTGTTTGCGTGTGTGTTATGTTCGTGCAGTTCCGCCGGTGTGTATGTATCACACATCTGTTGCTGTGTGCAGTAATTTGCGTTCTCAGCTTGGTGCCCTGGTAATTATTCAGACGCTACCTTTTGCTCCGACATTAAAAGCCTTCATCTGGCGGACATGAAACAGCAGAGAAGTCGATAAGGCTTCAAACGCTGCCTGCCATCCAAAGAGAAGCGGGAAAGGTGAAGAGATGCATGGTGGGATAGATGGGATTGTTTTTCTCTGGAGGTTTGCTTTCACATTGGCGTTCTGTCTTTTTTGCTCAAACCGCACCATCAAATTTGTGATGACTGGATTCCAGAAATGAGGAAAATGTAAATATTAATATTATGAACTGGTTTTAGGAATGAATGACATATGATGTACTGTGGTATTTTGTTTTGATAGTTTAAAGGGGATGCTGGTGGAGAGAGAATGAAATGGACAGAATGAGAAATATATATTATTCGAAAGGTTAAAGTGGCTGGTTGCTTCATGCAAAGTCATCAGATTCCTACTGTTACATTTGCAATCTAATGTGTTTGTGTCAAATAATGTCGGCCTACACTGAAGTCAGTCACATGTTGTAAACAACCTCATTTATTAAAATGTGCCTAAATGTGTCTAAAATTATAGTTTGAGTGTACGATTAAATTGATCAACTTGATCGTGAAAGAGTCAGATAAGTTCGACACATGAACTTAGTCATATTGCAGACTCAGTTCTGATTATTTAGATGTTCCTGACAATAGGCTACGACTAAGGAAGCTGATATCCACTGTGCAGTCTTGTCTTGATTTAATCTTTACTGGCAATGGCGTTATAAATTCCTTCGTAATCATCTTTTTAATTTCCCCAAAACTGTACAAATCATGCCTCAATGCACACGTCCTCCTTTAGCTTTTACATCTTCATGATCTGTGTGATAATGTGACACGTGTTTTTTTTGTTTTTTGTACATTAGCTTGTGGCTTTACTTATTGTACGGAATGATTTACTGAATAAAACACACACTCATATCACAGTGTGTGTGTACGTGTGTGCCTGTGTGCGTTTTGTGTAGAGTGTACAGTCTTTTGGAAATCATTTTTTCCAAGCCTTCTTAGAGTATTTGTGATGCTCGTTGGTCATCCATCTTCGTGTAAACTCCCACCTGCTGGTGCTGCTGAGCATTTGGCCACAGAGAGGTTAATTTATGGTTTCCTCCTCTTGACTCTTGGATCCTGTTTGGGATTTGGTTCAAGGATCATTTGCATTGATCAACTTTGATTTGAAGAGTCTGCTGCAGACTGCTCAGGCTAAGCCGTTGACATTTGATGTTAAGATTGTTGTTGACCTTATACGAGAAGATACACAGGTACATTACCTTGAAAGACATTCTTGTTTTCTTATTGTTTGAAACCCCGACATGTATCACGGAGCATTTCTGTTCTGGCACAAGTAATGATGTTTGGCTTCATAATACTGAACTGAATCAAGACAATTTTTTCAAACTGCATTTGAGGTGATGGATTTTCTCAGATCTTTTTGCCTTCCCAAAACCAGCTGACAAAGAGAAAAAAGAAATAATAACATTTGAAAGAATGCAATATTTGATCTGAATAAAAGACATTATGTGACACACTGAGCAATACAGGCACCTTACACACAATTAGGATGAACTCTCAAAATATTAAAACCCAGTGTGCTCTCTGATATGTTTTTTTAGCAGAAAGATAGTACACTGTGGGGAATCCATATGCTGGGTTCCCTCGGAAAAAAAAACTACAGACAACTAAACTAACAATCCACACACGTTGTTTCTCAAGGGACTGTGTTATGTGTTCCTTCTTTTTTTCTTGTTATCGTCACCGAAACAAGTGAGTTTGTCTGCACATCCATATTCATCATTTGCCTCTGCATGAATATTAATTTAGCCTTAAAGAGGAGTGCAGAACAAAGCAAGACAATGAATGAGGAAAAAGAAAAGTACGTGCGATGACGAATTCATGTCAGTTTCAAAGCCCCTGTGTCTCTATTCCTGTGGCTGACTTGTACCAACATGCTAATCAGCCTCTTACTGTATCCTGTTGTGGCTAATTGTGGACAAATGATCTCAACTCCACAATAATGTATGCACATCCTTTCACTGGTGCAGGCAAGCTAGGCAACTCAACTGCTTCTGTTTTCAACAAGCAGCTCAATGGCACCATTTAAATATAGACTTGAGTGCTGTGCAACTTATTATGCACACTTGACTTACACCATCTCATTTTCATTTTCTCACATTTCTTTTCTTTTGCTTCTTGTTTTTCAGTTTTTATCGTTTGTAACTGCACTGTTTGTTTGTTTGTTATAGTTCCTCACATCTTTCCCACTTTAGCTACCCTTCTGAGTGTGTCATTGGTTAATGTCTCTGGCTTGTTTTGTTATTTATTGAGTTCTGTTAAACAGTTAAACTAGAAGTAGCTTAGTTACACCCTGATTGTCTTCAATGATTGTATTTCAGTTTAACCCTCTGGGATTCCACAAGAGAAAAAAAGCTCAGTTTGAAAATACATTCACTCATTTGAACAGGTGCAAAATAAAATTGTAATTACTATGATTAAAAAAACAACAATGAAACACACTTTGTTTTTCAAAATCCTGCCCTCGTGAACAACTGCTTTATTTGTGTCCTGCACTGTCTATATTGGGAAATCTGATTGAAGAATCCTAGAAAGAGTCAGGGCAACCTACCAGATGACTCCTTTGGACTTTAATTCCCCGTGACGTGACTTAGTGCAATCTAAATGTTAAGCATTTCCTGGGGGAGAGCTAAAGGAATTTGTCATGAGATCATTACACTAGAAGAGGCTTCTGCAAAAGTCAAGAAAGGTAAATGAAGTGCACATTTCTTCTGTGCTTCATGGCAGTTAAGTTCATGTTTTTTATCGAGCAACAATCTATTGTATAAAAACAAGAAATGAAATGATGAATTCTGAAATATTGGGTGGTTGCATTACCTTTTAACTACAGCCCTTCCATGCCTTATCTGCACTACCTGACGCAAACACAATAGTCATTACAAATGGAGATAATACATATGACCTAATTACAAAAAGAAATCAATGAATGATCATTTACAGTGAGATGATATAACTTTCCTTCTCTCTCTTGGCTGCCATAATCTCATTTGGTCAATCCAGAGTGTAATGGTCAGTGAAAATAAGCATGAAATGTATGACCTTATCAATTATGCATTCATATTCCTGTGATAGTTTGTCACTTTGTATGTATTACACTCTGTGTGCATGTATGCATGAGGTAAAAGACTAAATGAAGACAGTAGAGTAAAAGGGTTAAATTTGTTTTATTTGTTTCTATACTTTCTGTGTGTGAGGGGACTGAATACATACATGTAAACATTTCAGAAATAGAGGAGGTGGGATTATTCTTGTACTGTACAGACTAGTGTTCAGTTTTAACGTCACCAAAGGCCAGCTACTATTTTTGACAGATTTGGATTGAGTCCTGTGTGTGTGTGTGTGTGTGTGTGTGTGTGTGTGTGTGTGTGTGTGTGTGTGTGTGTGTGTGTTCATTTGTCTAAGTGTGTGCCATCTGGAAACTGATCTGAGCTTGCCAGGGTTTACTAAGCTAAAATACGCCGTCACTTCTTTGCCTCAAACACACACACACACACACACACACACACACACACACACAAGCCAATGTGATCTCATTCCTTTAGTTCCCAAGTGCTCGGTATTTCACATTTTGAAATGATTGCTGTCTGTCTTGTTTCAAAATATTCAAAATATTCTCAAATAATTTAGCTTGGAAACAGTGACCTAATAGCATGATCTGATGCAGACCTTTATGTCAGACAAAATCTATTATAATACTAAGTTTAATGGCCTACATCAACCAGGTTGATAGAAAAAAACTTGGTACACACCCAAGCGAAAACAATGGACCAACACATTTTCACATGTATTTATTTATAGGAATTTACTTTAATGAATTGTTCCTTATTGGATGAAACAAATTGGTTGGAAAATGAACAACACATATTTAATTACAGAAAATGTAACTTCTAATGCAAGCAAGGTAAGGGGGCCTTTCCATGTAGTGCTCCTCCATGAAGCGTCTGCTTCATCCCCACATCACAATACATGTTATCAATAGATTCATAACAGAATGGTGCTACCTAATAAATATGCCATGATGGGTGCTCTTGGCTCAGATTTATGCCCTTAATAACTCCATTTGGCATAACGCTGACACCTGCTCTGCCAGACAAAATGGAACTAAATATTTCAATCAGTGCCAAAGCACGAAGAACCTTTTTCTTTTCCCCTTGTTTCATCTTTGACTTTCCTACAGTGCTGGTAACAGCCCCTCGCCTCGTGCCCTTTACTAAACTTAAGTATCGTTCCCTCTGAGTGTCTCTTTCTCTTGCCCTCTTCTTTTTTAGAGTGGGAATTATCTGGCAGATCTCTTTTAGGTATTAGTTTATGGGCCATGACATGAGCTATGAATGAGAAACAACGAGAGAGACCTGAGAACATTAATCATAGAGCAACATATGGTAATAGACGGTTATCAATTCCCTCACACTCTGTGATTAAGGGAGGGAGAGAAGGAGGTGAGAAGGAAGGGGAATGAGTGAAGTAGTGAGAGAGGCAACAAAAGAAAAGGCAAAAGATGGAATAAAAGAAGGAGCATAGTGTTGGGTAAAAACAGAAAGAAGAAGGAGAGTGGGATGGAGGGGAAGGGACAAGAGAAAGGGTGAATCAAAATGTAAAGAATTCATGGATGTTTCCATATTGTATTAGTTTTTACAAATGCAGGTGCAAGTGCTCGGGCAGGTGGTGTGTGCCAGAAAATACGATCTCTTCTGGCTAATAGAAAAGTAACAAATCTGTAAGCCCATAAACATGTCTGCCAAAACATGTGAAAGTCTGTTTGAGACGTGCTTTTGCTAGTCCGGTCTGGGCGGCTCTCATAAATAACAGATGTGGACAGATACAACAGTTCATTGTGGAACTTTTTACTTTTTATCACACAATATTTACAAGATGAATTGTACAGTGTTCACACAAAAGCACTCTGTTCTCATTTGAACAAAACTTAGACATATAGATAGGCTGAAGCATCTTTAAGTAGGTATGTAGAGGACAAAGGAGGCCTTTACCTTATACTTCAGTGTAGCATCTGCTGATCAGAAATTACATTAAAAAAAGTGTTTGATTTATATTTTACAAAGTCCTTCTGACACCATCTGTCAACATCAAGTTATCAATTTATATTTTCACAATTTGCTCAGAATGTTCCACTCAAAAGGAAAGAAATATATACGCTTGGTAGTTGTGTCTCTTTCCTTTTCGACATTGAGGCAGGCTAACTAATGAAAATCACAATTCCTGTACATTTTCATCAAAAGATATTTCTGCCAACCAATAAAAAATGTCTCAACACTAATGTGTAAACAAGATAAGAGGACATAACCGGACTTAACACCCCGCTGCATCTCTGCTTGAGGAGCCTCCTCCTGAGCGTTTGGGTGGAGATTTATAGACGATCCACCTTGCTCTCATCATCATGCGGCTGAATTATCTCATTGGTCGCATTAATCCGCCGATTACATTTGATTTAATTTTCATAATAATTAAACTGAACCATCACTAAAATTAAAAGCATTCGGGAGATGTGTGTGAGTGTGAGCTTGTGGGGGGATGGAGGCCGCATGCGCTCATAGATGAAAGAACTGCTCTTGTGGTATTTGCGCAGCAGAGACTCTTCTTTTCTCTCTCCCCCCCCCCCCCCCACCCCCCCACCCCTCCACCTGCTCCAGGAATCCAGATGAAGTGATTAGATTGATAGGCGCAAAAGGGAAAGAAGGAAGGGGAGGAGTGGACAAAAATGATTAAATTAGCATATCACAAACGCCTCACACACTACCACCCCTGGAAAACAAAAAAATCCCAGGCCACCTAAGGGCTGCCGCAGTGCTGAAGAGCCCGGGACCTGTGAGTGTGTTTGAAAACCCACACGGCAGGATTAAAGAAGCAAAATCCTGAGCTGGAGACAAAGTAGGAGTAAAGCCTCCTGGTGCTGGGAGACGACGTGTGTGATATCTGCATTAGGTGGCAGCAAAGATACAGTACTCCGCTTCCAGTCGACACTGTCTTTCTCCGTGTAGAGCACATGACTGTGTGTTTGTGTGTGTGTGTGTGTGCGTGTGTGTGTGTGTATGTGTCGGCGGGGGGGGGGGGGAGAGACACGGACAGAGGCTCATGTTTTTAATCATATGTACCTTAGTTAGGATATGGAAACAGTGAAAAGACAGAATAAGAAAAAGGAACCTTAAAATTATGAATGCTTAAGAAAACAGCAATTTTGAGCTCTCCCTTGTCACAAAAATTACAAACGGTTTGTTTTTCAGCAAAATCACATTGTTAATGCTCACTCTACGGAGACAAATTTCTTTGAATATATATTTTCATTTCACTGCTAAGATCCTTTTTCGATGCTGAAAAATGGAAACAACAGTTTAAAGTGTTAATATTTCTTATTGGTATGGCACTTCATTATATTACTTCCTTAGCCTTCGTATCACAAATGATTATCTTTCTAAACCACAAAAAGATTGATATTTTCAGAGATGTGTCCTGAAATAAATGTATTTCATAGGTTAAACATCACAACAATTACAAAAGCAGTGCATCCTAAACAATCAAACCCACAGTGATAATGTAGCACTTTTCTCTATTTTATTTTATTTGTCGCAGTTTTAGCAATTCACTTCCTTATTTCTGCACCTCCATTCTTTTGGAAGTGGATAATGGATGGGTCAAACAAACACAGGACTTTCACCCAGGAGAAAGCTGTTTGTGTCCCTTGAGAAACCCAAACTCTACACAGAGTTATTTAAGTTACGTTACATAACTAATTTAAACATGTTTACTGTGACTGCAGTGAAACATTGTAGTTTTATGCGGAGGGTTAGTGCGTTAGAATGTGACGGCAATGCGTCCTGATCAAACTTACATATGTAGTAACGAGTTGGGAATAAGAATACTGCACTTCACTGATGTGGAACACTGTTAGTTTTAAACCTAACTAAGTGGTTTTGCTACCTCAACGTGACTTCCTTTAAAGACAGTAGTTCATGTTGAAAAGACACAATGCATAAGTCTTTACTGCCATGTCTAAAACTGATGCTACAGGGGAACCTAGTGGGGTCAGAGTTCAAAGCTTAGTGCCACTGACAAAGCTGAGTTTGATTTGACACATTAGTGTAGAAATCAGTTGCCTTTGCACACCATTACTAGACAACCACCTTTCTGTCATATGCTTTCTTAGTTTGATTACTCCCACAACGCTTGGGTTGGTTCTCACTATTAGCCTAACCTCTGACCTCCCAGGTAGATCAAAAACCACAAATGCAACAGGAAGAGAAACAACTGACAGGTTATTCAAAAAATATAGATGCTTGAACCCACCTTTAGGTAAAGACATTGTGTATTGGATGCATTCTAATCAAGAGTTGGGAAAACTTACCTAGTGCACTGCAGAAATGGCATTTCTCTGACAAGACGAACATTTTGCCAATTCTGCATCCAGTCCAATAATTGCAGCCAGAAACCCAGCGACAGGACAAGAGGAAACCCTGCACACAATGAGCTAATGAAATCAAACATGCTGTGCGGTTTTGCATGTTAATGCTGGCAGTGGGTGTCGATAGCGTTTAAAGATGTCAGCAGGTGGATAGCGAGATGGATGGCCCTCTGCCTGCCTTTCACTTCCCACCCCAAGGAAGTTAAACAACAACTGCCTTATATAGAAAACTTCAATATCTATTTACTGTAGAGAGAGGGAGGGAGGACTTTGAGGGAAAGATATAATGGGGGAATGGATGAGAGCGGGAGGAAGAAAAGAAAGAATTGAAATAAGGCAATAAGTCCCTGACCTCAAGTGCACATTGCGACACATTGACGTCGTTGTCATTTGTTAATCAATAGAAATGCTATACAGGCTATACATTTAATGGCAAGAGATTGTCAAACCTATAACAAACTTAAGGGAAGACTAAGACCACGGCCTTTTATTCAATTCATTTAATTTACAACCTCAATGACTTCAGTGTTGAGGGAAACATGACTTTGAGTCTCACATCACTGCCACATCGGAGCCTCTTTTAGGTTTGGCTTTATCTTTTGTTCCTTTTATTCCGCTTGGCAATTTTCAAAAGTAAAACAAACGGAAACCAGTCTGAGTTACAACGAATGACAAATATAGGAGCAGGTTAGAAGAGCGTCAGTCTGATTCTGTAAATATGATTACACACCAAGATTTATGTTCATGTTGAATTCTTTGCAGTGATTTTCTTTATTCACAAGCATACAAACGATGAAAGTCATATTTTACAGAATTCAATGCTGAGGACACAGTTAGGTTTTAGACAGATACACCACCAGTTGAAAATTATGTGTGTGTGTGTGTGTGTGTGTGTGTGTGTGTGTGTGTGTGTGTGTGTGTGTGTGTGTGTGTGTGTGTGTGTGTGTGTTTCATTGTGTAACCTTCCCTCATTGCTCCATCTTCATTAATCTATACTTTTTAATTTCTTCTGCGGGGCCTAAATTAAATGTGTCATCCTTCAAAATAGATAGGGTAGGTCTCACATGCTCTCTCCCTCTCTCTCTGTTGTGATGCACACACACAAACAGAGAGGTGCTTTGGGATAATTTACAGGATAAATAAAGCATTTCTCCAATTAGTCAAATAAATTAGTCATAAATTCAATCAGCTCAATTTTATGGGGTTAAGATTCATGATGTTGATCCCTCCAGAAATATATTATCTAGGTAAATATATTATATTAGAAACAAGGAGTAACGTTAATACGACACATGGTAATCAATGTTGGGAAAGATTATCGAGGCAAACCCTAGAAATACCTCAATGTAGTTTGGACTGATAACTTAAATTATTCAAAATAATTTGGGTTGACCTCCAATTAGGAGAAATAAAACTTAATCACAAAAAAATGATATTGTTTATCACTGGTGGAAAAGGTAAATTGAATAAATTAAATATTTCAGGTACAGGTGGATACATTAACACATTATTCCAGATTCCAGACAAAACTGAATATCTTAACATCATTTTATATTCTAAATATATATTTTTTGTAATTCATTAGTCCTCTACCCAGAAAAAGCATGCTCACAAAACACATATTGATGTCAAAGTCTTGCCTAGTTATAAGAGACTCCTCAATAACCACAGGCTCATGGGACCTTTTTGATTGGTTATGTAACAAATCCATTCCTGACAAAAGCTATAAACCCCAAATTAAAAGTAATAATAAAGGAGGAATTTGATTAACACAAATGTTTATCTGTTCATTTAAATATAATGGTAGTGTCTTAACAAGAAGCCATGTTTGACAACACATTACCTTACATTAAGGACGCTGTGGTCCGAAGTCACGTGTTTCGGGCCTTTGTCTGAGAATCCCTTTGATTTGTGGAGAAGCTCATCCACCTGAGCTAAAGTTTTTTGATAAACTCGCTAAAAAGGCAGTCACACACTACTGTGTTCAGAGAGTCTGTAGGTAGTTAAGTCTGCTTTATAACAATACATGTAATGTGTGTATGTGGAGGCGAGGTGTCGTCCTTGGGGGTAGATAGAAGGCCAGAAGCACTTCAGGAGGAAGAGAACAAACATCTGTGTTCCAACTGATCTCCTCATCTTCTCATGTGTTTGTGTCTTCTCTACCTGAGCCGGCGTCAGTCTGCCACTATTTGTATTTCTCTCTCTCACTCTTTCATTCTTCCTCTCTTTGTTGTGCATTCATCTTTCTCTGCGAGCATGGCAGGGTGCGATCACTTTGTCCTCGTGTTCTTTGCTGTTTCTGTCCTCTGTCTATTTCTTTTGCACCGTGCTCTTTTCTCTGCCTCTCTCTCCTCCTATTCCTATTGTTGGCCGTTGTTCTCCTCCCTCTCCCCCTTTCTCCCTCACCCTCTTGCTCTCTCGCTCCTGTTCTGTTCTCTTTGTGCTCGTTCGGTCTCGTGGGCCCTGACCTGTCGTTGTGACCCTTCAGAGCCGCGGTGACTTTGGTACACAGTGCAGCCCAGTTGGTAGAAGTCAGTGCAGAGGCTACAGATATGAGAGGCAAACTTTTTCCCTCTAGTCAGCATAAAAGTATGTGTGTGTGAATAGATCCTGTTGCATGCAAGTCCTCCATCTCTCCCAGTGTGTGTGTGTGGGTGGGAGTGTTTGTGTCTGTGTGTGTGTGTGTGTGTGTGTGTGTGTGTGTGTGTGTGTGTGTGTGTGTGTGTGTGTGTGTGTGTGTGTGTGTGTGTGTGTGTGTGGGTGTGTGCGTGCGTGTGTGCGTGCGTGCGTGCGTGTGTGTGTGTGTGCGTGTGCGTGCATGTGTGTGTGTGTGTGTGTACATGGTGGATCCTGTTGCATGGCAGTCCTCTATCAGTGTCTGCCTCCTGATCTGATTGATTGTTCTGGGTAAATTAGGACTGGGCGCTGGTGATGGGGACAGGAGTGAGTTACACCCTTCACCCCTGTCCTTGCCCTCCACCCTCTTTTCCTTTTCCACCTCTGCGTGGCTGCTTTTATCGTCTTCCACCATGTCCTCGTCCTCTCCAAATAAGCCGTTCTATCTCCTGCATTTTCTGTTACTCATCCCCTCCCTGTCTTCTGTTGTTTCTTTTCATCCTCATCATTCTCTTCATAATTGCTTCATAGTTACTGTATGTTGTGGCATCCTCTCCAGCCATCGGTTACACCGTCCCCTCACCCATTTAAGGATAACTGAACATGTTGATGATTTGTTCAGTTGTAGGTTGAAAGAGAGATATTGTATTTCTTCAAATGTGGTCTAGACCACAGACTGTGTGCTATCAACAAGAAGCTCTCAGGGCCTGATAATGAGAGCAGTGTACATTCTGTCTGTGCGTTCATGTAAAATACGAGCGTGTGCTTACTGCGTCTACTACTTTGAAAGTAGCACTTCCAATAATGCAAACTGAAATTGGTACATTGTATAATGCTCACAATGCAGGCTAGGCTGCAGACTTTTTCAACGGAAAAATACTCACTGAGTAAAGTACAATACAATCAGAATGCATACTTGTTATATTACAAATGCAGTTGCATTTATGCTGTAAAAGGTCTACTTAAAATGGCACGAGGACAAGATGTTTGATTTGTTATACAGCAGTAGATATGATCTACGCAATCTCTGAAATATAACATATCTCTGTTATGATATAGGATAATTGCTTACTTATTGTACTTTTCATTGATAGAGTGCTGATTGTGGACATGTTTACCTTTAATCTGATATGTTTTCCTTTTTTTCTTTCTTAAAAAAAAAGAATTACATCTACTCCTCCCTTATTGAAAAATTAAGAATGTATGAATATTTAAGTATTATTAATTTCCAGATGTGTGTCCTATTTCACTGAAAGTGTTATTCCTAGTTTATGAGCTCTGGAGGGTTCTAGTTTCCACAAGACACTTCTATAAGTTGCATATTGGACTACAATTGACTACAAACTAGTTGGGGTCATATCACACTGACACTCAAGCAACAAGGAGGAATGACACATATTTAGTGGACGGGAACTACTATTATTAATTATTTATAAATGAATCAGAATGAAACATACTGATCTGGTGGTAGCTCTTTAAGCTCTAATCTCATGTGTGATAAGACACTGCTGATGTGGTATTGGTATTTCCATAGCAAATCAATTGCTGCTTCTTTATCAATGCATTAGTAGCATATCCTTTCTTTGGCCCTGGAGGGCTACACATCTCTGGATAAAATGAGACTCATTACTCTCTCAGTCAGAAGAATGGGAATGCTATGGGATTGTTGCATCAACTTTTTAAAACAGAAACGCCACACAGATTTTTTATTTAAAAAAAAAAAAGAACAGTGACGTTCAGCTGCTGGATTTGAAGGAGCTAACGGTGCTAGCAATGCAAACATCAGCAACAGTGTTCACAGAGCTAACAGTGTTTACTTGAGGGGCACAACAACAACAAAGTGGTATTGAAATATCAATTCATCGGATTCCCTTTTAGAAATCAAGAATAATATGTGTATATTTGAGGAGTAGTGTTTCTGTACTGGTCCATGTTCTGGTTTGAAACTATGAAACTCATTTATTACTAGATTTAACTGTCCATCTCCTCTCCTCTCCTCACCTCCTCCTGTCCTCTAGTTGTTACTCTTAAACTGCTGAATTGGTAACATTGTCAAAAAAGTGTGGTTGAGAAACTGGACCCCCCTCCTCCATAAATAGATGTTTGTTTCTGCTCCCTGTGTTTGTTTGTGTTGCCTCTTTTTGGATCGGGCCCGCAGGGACCATTTTTCAGAAAAGACAGCAAGGCTTTGGGGAATACTTAAACTTCCTCTTTTCTCCCCTCCCCTCCACTTCTCCCTTCTCGTCTTGCCAAGACATCTCTCTTTTCTTCTCTCATTACCTAATCACTTACCCATCTCACCTATTCTCTTTTCTGGTCATCTTATATCCTATCCACCTTATATTTCTGGACTAAACGTATATTGTATAGTGTTGTCCAAGTTGACAATCCACATTTCTTTTCTTTCTTCAAATTCACAACATACAATATAAACAGATCTTATTTGTCCGTTACTTTTTGTTAGTTTTACTCATCTCCTAATTTTCTCCCTATTTTTTTGTCTGTTTTTCTGTCCATATTTTGCGAGACCAAAACATATGTGATGCTTCCACGGCTGCTGCTGCTTTACAGTATCAGTTTGTTTTCCTGCAGTAGGACTGAACTGGCAGAACGCTGGTGTCCTAGAGTGGCACATTAGTTTAGTCAGTTCACCCTGCATTTCTTCCTCTCCTCTTTCTCCCTCCCTTCCTCTTTCTCATGCTTCCTCGTTCTCATCCTACCCGGCACTCTCTTGAAAAACAAGAGAAGCCCCGCTTCATGGCTTAGAGAATGAGCTCTGCCTCTCAGCTGCAGACCTAGAGAAGAGAGGAGAGGGGAAAAGGGAGGAATAAAGAGGAGAGTAGAAAGGCAGCAACACACTTGCATCTGTTGTGGCAGCGTCCTGCAACGAGAAGCAAATGAGAGAGTGGGAGAGAGACGGAGAGAGTATGCCACAGAGAGAGGGTAGAGAGAAAGCGAGGAGATGTCAGACTGCCGTGTCCTTGAGAACTGCACCACAACTCTTTGAAGAGAGCCGGGAGACGGTGTGAGTAACGTGCATCTCAGCGGGACATGAGTGGTTTTGTGTGTGTGTGTGTGTGTTGCATGGTTGTACTGTTTGTTTGTTTGTTTGTTTGTTTGTGTGCGTGTGTGTGTCTGTGTGTGTATGTATGTGTGTGTGTGTGTGTGTGTAGGTGTGTAGGTGTGTGTGTGTGTGTAACCTGCTGCTGCTTGCACGCTGACCTGCCAAGCTTACAGTGAAGGGGGTTTGGCTACCGATCTTCTCTGATATTGTCTGCCTGCCTAAGTGTTGCTGACAGGGGATTATGGCAAATACAAAACGCCGTATGGACCAAAGAAACACAGTGCCAAAGACACGCATGCATGCATGAAGCTCCATGTTGAGACCCCAGTTTGACTGTTCTCGCTTTCGAGTGTGTCTGTGTGTGCGTGTCTCCATGTTTGCATGGATATATATTCGGTTTAGTTGTCTGTGAAATCTGCACATCTTAACTTTTCATGTTGAGGGACAATATTCATTTTAGTATCTCTTACATATTTTTACACTAGTGCATATTGCAGCAGAAATGAAACCACCTGTTACAATGCAGACAACTACTCTCTGCATGCCAAACTACTCTGAATTAAGCTACTGTCGTGTAAGTTGGCATGTGGTTTGGGATATGTATGTTCAAACCCTGTGATGTCTCGCGATCAGAGCCAAGCGGTGTGACCCATTGAACTATTTGTAACTAATGATAGGCCACAAGCCACACAGCATGTCATAGAGCCCAGTTGGGTTACACTCATCAAAATATAATGAGAGTCAACATGTCACTCATGTTTCTGAAGTCGTTTTAGAAATGAATGCCATTACTGAAGACATGTGCCATTTTATATCATAGCTGGGATAAAATCTGACCCTAATCTAAAAATGCACTGGTTGCATCATGACATTTGAAGCAATGTGGATATCACATGTCCAATATCATCAACAGTGTTTGATCATTTGTATGGAGACAAGTGTGTCATAGATCATACTCTCTAGGATATATTTAGATTTTAAATGATAGCATACTAAGTGCATAGACAGCATAGCAAAGGATGTATATCATTGATCTGTCTTGTAGCCAAGTTGTGAAAAGCATATCAAAGGATTCATGTTTACAATCACCATCAGTGTTGTGTCGTAAATGTCATTGATGGAGTTCCCATAAGAGAATACACTCTTGTGTATTCCCATACACAAAAAATGTGTCAACTTGTAATGACACATTTAATTTAATATATATAAATAAATAGAATTGTATCATGCCTTGTTTGTTTATTATTGTATGTACATGGTAATTGGTAGTATGTTTTTTCAGTATGATTCATATCTAACTAATGCTCTCAGCATCAATGAACTGAGAGGAGTAACAGGCAGAGTGGATGTTGTCCACAGTATATATATTTAGACTGTAGAAACTGTCCCCAGGGTGAGCATGTAAGTGTGCAGTATGTAGTGAGATTGTGAGTGTGTGAGCATGGTGTGCAAATGTTTGAGTGTGTAAGTGCATGCAGTGTGTTCGTGTGTGGCGGAATGTGTTTTAGGCTGTTCCAGCCAACCAATTGAGGTCAGCCACTCAATAATTAAAGCATGTCACTGGTTAGTGCACGAGTTGGGTCGACCAATCAGAGTGGCTGATGTGAGATCAGAGTAAAAAAGAGAGTCCGAGTGACTGTTGAAAGAAAGAGAGAAAATGAGGATGTGGAGAGACACAACTTGGGACTAAGTGTAAGAGAGATGCCAAGTTTAAAGATTGAGATGCTGTTTTCCATTAATATTAGTGTTCTTGTTCAGATCTACGCTCTTGAAATTATGCTGGTCAATCTTGTACTCTGTCCTGCCACGTGTGTCCTATTTTTTTCACTTGTTGCAGTCTAAATATGTTACTGTTAATGTTTTGTTTGACCTTATTACAGTATCTGAGGACTGAACACACCTTACAGTGGTTACCTGAGTGGAAGAAGAGCAGGTAAGAAAAGCAGAGGTAGCATACATGTTTATTTTCAGGTTAATTGATCAAGAAGGAAGAAAGTTGCAGTATTCTGATAAAAGCCTCTAGTGAATCTTCGTGGTGGATGTATTGGTCTTTGACTAGGTTTAGCATCCTGAGGTGAAGCACTGAGACAGTGGTTCACATCCCAGGAGCCAAGTGAGGCCTTTATTCTGAAGAGTCTCTATGTTCTCTCTGTGTTAGCATCGGCTTTGTCTGATATAAGTAACACTCACTGTCCCCGACCTCAGACGGGGAGTTGATCTGTGGGCAGTGCAACATGTGCACCGTCAACTGCTCCGAATGTTTTGCAGGTGCTGAACATGAATTTCCCCAAAGGGATTATTGTTATACCCATCCTACGCTGGAGGGGTAAACTCATTGTAAATTCACCAGTCACTTCCATGTTGACTAATAAATCATTGAGTCTGGGCTGGATGGACCCTGCGTTCAGCCAGCTAATCACACCAGTGGCTCAATTTTTATTTTGCCAGAGCCGCACTCTCAGGCTCCAGAGTGCTGATTCTGCAGCTGGGGGTCCGGGAATCGGTCGACAGACTCGCAGCTGTTGCCACCAGCAGTAATATTTGCTGTCAGTGGGAAGTCGATGTCACATTTTCTTAATCTCTCGTGTTTGTACCTGTTAGTTTGGCGATATAACTATACTATACATTACTATGGCTACTGACACAGTTTGAGTTTAAATCTTTTAGTTTTGTGGTTTATGTCGAAAATGATACATTTTAGATTTGACTAATTTACCTTTTTTTCTGCCCGTCAGAAGTTACTTTAGTTTTACAACATGATTACTTTATACCATTACCCTCAAGCCTTTGATGTCATCTGGAGAATATAATCTGATCATAGATGCGGGCCTGATGTGAACTTCTATTTATCTGGAAGTCTTTCTGAGTGATGTGAGATCCTATTAATACTACATATGCAGTGGTTACTGCCTGCCAGCCTGCTTGTACACACACACACACACACACACACACACACAATCACACAGATTGGTAACCAGAGACTTGAGGCTTCTCAAACACTTCAGACGGTAGTCTACTTCAGGCCCTGATGATGTCATTAGGGACAGCATATCATTAGTGACTACACCGCAAACAGGAAATGAATTCATACAAAACATATCAAGATGTTTTAGTAGGTAACTTGTTTTCCTTCTTTCTTTCTTTCTTACTATTTGCTTATGCTATGCTAATAGTAAAACCAAAATATTTTACAGAATTGTAGTTCAACGTACTTGTCCACTGTCTTGGAGCCTTCTTGCCAACTTTAGCATCCTTATTCCTTCATCCTCTCAACCTTTTTTTAAAGTTGTTGGGTCTGTCCTGTCTGGTGTCTCGCTGTTCTCTATAAGCCTTCTGTATTTACAGCTAATCCTTTTTATGCTTCTCTCAGCCAGAAGCCCCAGTGAGATCCCGTAGTTTTAGCCAGAGGTTGATCTCATGATTAGTATTCAGCTGTCAGAATACGTCAGTCAACTTTTGGAGGCCTCTCACAAGCCTCCCCCCCCCCCCCCCCCCCCCCACCATCGTTTCCCCATTAAACTCTCAATGTATACCTCCATAATGCAGTGTGTGTGTGTGTGTGTGTGTGTGTGTGTGTGTGTGTGTGTGTGTGTGTGTGTGTGTGCGTGCTGTTTCAGGATGTATGCAGCCGCATGGTCCTGAAGAGAGAGCCCTGTGTGCATTAATGTAGATACATATCCACCCTCTCCTGATTTCCCAGGAAGTCGCCCTCCATCATTTTAAATGACATGAAAAGAGCTGGAGACAGATATATGCATGAATTAATTGGCTTGAATAGGAGTATTTAGAAGCTTAATCCATGGGGATTAACACAAGCAGCCCTCTCCGGATTTAAGCTTCTGTGCGTTCTCAGCAGAGGATTGTTTCATTTCACTCCATCCTCCTCCTCCTCCTCCTCACATGCCACCACCTTTAGTTCTTCGTCAGTGAGCCTCTAAAAAGCTGTCAAGTGTAGGATTAGCATTGTAGAATACCACTAGATAGCTAATTGCCCTAATAACCTTAAAAAATATATAATGATTTTTCTCGTGACATGTTTTAACTCTAGCTCTCCTGCTCCTGTGTAGTTGTGTCGTTCTGCTTACTACACACACATATGCAGCTGTTATTACAGGATTAGTGCGAGATAATAGTCATTATAATCCTAATGAACAGTTGCATATTGCAATGATTTGTACAGCATTGTGCTTTTGAAAGCTCTTTTCAGAGCCGCAGAGCATATTATATAAGTTTGTTTAGAAGCTCAGGACAGTTTGTCAAGAGTAAACTGAACCTAATGTATAACATTGGTAGAGGTCTCCTTTCCTTGTCTGATACAGTCTTTGCTCCACCAGTGTTGACCTTTTTCCATTTGCTGGACAACAGTTCTGTATGGTTTTTATGAAATGTTGACATATGGTGAATATTTAAACTTACTAAGACAACAATGTGACGTGTATAGCCATAGTGCAACACCAATTTCCAGAGAAAGATTTGCCTTTTCTCTGTTTATTTCTCCTCTTCTGTCTCCCATTCGTCTCCTCCATCCTCGCCCTCCCCTTTTCTCTGCACCTGTCTCTCTCTCACCACCCACTTCTCCTCCTCTCTCCTCCTCTACTCTCATCTTTTTCCATAGAGTGCTCCTCTATCCTCTTCCCTCCTTCGTTTACAGGCTTCGCATTGCAAGTCTACGTAATACTGAGCAGATCAATGCCTATAGATTGGCTCATTGGAAGCCATTAGTTATGGGTGTTTATAAAGCTAGTCATTATTGTGCTTAATCTTGCAGAAAATTAAATTTAGAGTTGTGTACAGTGTTTTGGTTAAAAGTTGTTGATTTTTCCTCCTCTCACTCACTTACCAGCTGCTATTTTTCTTGCCTTTTTTGCATTAAATTACTGTGTGTGTATGTGTGTGTGTGTACATGTTTAACCCACTAATAATGAATGACAACCTGCTGAAAGTATATACACACACACACAAATACACACACAGAGGTGCATTGGTGTCACTGTTAATGCCCCGTGGTCATGCCAAAAAAACCTTCAAGAAAACTGCCCATACAACAACATGGCTTGGCCTCAGTCCTACACACGTACTGCAGTTTTCTTTTCTCAGTGTTGGCAAATTCCTCTATTGTCTATATTCAGTGGTTTAATAACTTAAAACTGACGGTGGTGTATTTTTTTTCTTCTTTTGTCTCTTTGCTTTTGTTTGTCAAAGAGCATTTTGAGTCAGTCCTGGTCCGGCTTTAATTTTCAGCATTGGTCACATACTCTTGGATACCACACTCGCTCTTCTAACCAATGTTTCCTGCGCCCTTCCAGACTTCCCCCACCCGATTACCTCTTTGTTCTTCTGCAGAATTTCACAACCCCAAACCTATGACCACAGATATTGGTCTGAGATTTAAGCTCCATCTTAAGCTACGTCAATATTATGCTGTCAAATTGATTAATAAAATAAAAGCAAAGAAGTTGTCTTTCAACTACTTGCCTTTTTATTTTCACCTCTTGCTTTTGGTCTCCCCTCGTCACTCCCAAAACTCAATTTTCCATACCTCTCCACCTCCTACTCTCTTCTCCCTTTTCTTCTCTTTCATCCCTTAAACCCCATTATTTAACCCTGTCCTTTTTGACTCCTATCACTCTGTCCCTGTTCCAGTTCTCCCACCCCTCCCCTTTTTCCCTGTTTCATCCCCCACCTGCCTCCTTGTTCTTCCGGTCCTTCTCTTAGTCCTCGCCATCACTTTCTTCCCTTTTATTTTCTTCTGTCTTCAACATCCTGTCTCCCCTCTTGCCACTACTTCCCCATACTTGGTCCGCTTGGTCCCAAATCCCTCTCTGCTCCCCCACATCCTCTCTAACTAAACAATAGATGCCTTGAGCTCTGAAAGATCACTTCCCATCCCACCCTAACACCATCAACACTACCTACCCCCCTCCTCTCCCAACCCATGATGATATGCAGAGTAGGGCAGCAGCCTTCTTTTGTTTAGCTTAGCGCAAATGAAAATTGCTAATCAATTTTTACCCCCTCTTATTTCATGGCGTGTAGTTCCTGCCCCTCCCCTGCCAGCTGTCATTGTGTGGTTGTAGCGCAGGGCTGAAAGCTTCATTAGCAGGAGGACAGCATGTTTCCCCCTCAGCACTGTATTTATGGAAATGCTAAAGATAGAAGGGACATTGCCTGGCGTTATAGAATTAGTGCATACAGATACTTCCTTATGTCTCATGATCATCTTTTTTTTGGTCAAAAGCAAAGCACAGAATTTTGTGATCATGATTTTATGATCATAAACAATGATTGTAAAGGCATCACATAAAGAAGTGAACTTTATTGAAGAGGTGTTTAGCACTCTAGCCATGTCCTTCATAGAGCATCCATAACTAAATCAGTCGAATAACCAAGAATGGTGGCTTAAAGTGTCGGCCCTTTCTACCCATATCTGTTCTGTGGCTTTATGATACTGTATCACATCAGCAGATTAGTTTCAGGGACATTCAAGCCTCATATATATGTTCTTAACTCTATGTGCATATTTTTGTTTATAGCTCTGTGTGCATGTTTTAAATTTGTGCACATTGCATATGCTTCAAAGTCCCATTCACATGGCTTGATTCTGATAATATTATGCTGTAACAAATCAACCTGCGGTTGGAGTCTGTGTCGAGGCTGGGTGGGTCAGGATCATGTAAGTGACTTACATGAGACCTCAACACGACTATCCAGACTGGCTTCATTTCAGCATTTTAAACTGTTAAATCAAGCAAATCATGAGCACTTTTAGTTCACTTCTCTCCTTCTTTCACTCCGTCATTCCCCCTCTCTGTTTCTCATTCACATTCTTGCAAACCCTCACTCGTGCTCTTTTCTATTGAGGAGTAAAAATATCCAGAAAATGAAAAGTCTTTCTATTCTGCACGAAGAGCAGGGCCTTGCCCAGATGAAATTGCTAGTGTGTGTATCATTGCTTTACACAAACTATGCAGCCACGCAGGGGACACGTCCAGTCATGTAATGTGTCTCCACAGAAGTTTATTTTATTTTTCCCCAGCATGGTGATTGGCAACATCTATAGAGTTAGACAAAGGTGACCTTGTTTTCCTTGTGCAATATATACATCCTTGTAGGGCAGGAGGACCTACACAGGACCAAAAGAAGCAAAACTTAATGTAAGAAAATGAGCACACCTTGCCTCTTGCCAAACAACAACATATGAGGCTTATCAGCCCAAAATACAGTCTGAAACAGTACATCACATTCTAAAAGAAACACTGTCTGCCGGTTTACACGCTTCCCATAGACAGGCTACTAAGCTCATAACATGTTCACTGATAAATGTCAGTAACTGCAATAAACAGTCCTTTTTATCTTGGAGGAGTGTCTATCTCTTAACACAATGGCACTCTAAACACACCAGGTAAAAACTAAAATTCAGTCTTTTAAATTATTTAGGATAAGCATGTTTCCTAAATGATAATAATGTCAGCATTACAAATACACTCATGATGAGCACTTCATTATTTAAAGGAACCCATAACAAAAAAAAAAAAAGTCTTCTTGGCCAGTGTTGACCGGGTTCCTCCAGCAGAGCTGACGTTTGCCTCCTCAGCATCACAGTATAGGTAAGCAAGATGCAGCTAATGCAGGCATAAAGTGCACAGGTCAGAGGTCACAGGATGGCCAGTGGTAATGGGATGGAATAAGAGAGAGAGAGAGAGAGAGAGCAGTTGATACTGCACTCTTCTCTTTCCTCTCTGTACCAGCTATCAGAACACCTGAGGAAAACAGAAAGGGCAAAAAAAAAAATGCAAACTGTCCAACCCTTCATACCCAGAGGTGTGTATATGTTTGTTATTGTATATGTGTGTGTGCATCATGCTCACGTTTGAGCTGTTAGTCTGCTGGGGAGGAATAATCACACTCAGTTATCACCCCTCTGTGAGAGAATATCTTGCACAGCCACCTCGGGCCACACTCAAATCAACTTAAGTTAACATTTCATTTCATAGTGTTAGAGGATATGTTTAGAATCTGGGTCCTCCTTTTTGAGTATAATATCATTTTACTTGTCAGTGTTGGATTATGAGGAAACCACAGAGTCGGACTGTCCACAAGTTGTCACACAGTGTTTAAATCCCACAACAATCCCGAGTGTAATGGAACCAGGAAGTGCAATACCTCTGCTTGTTAACACCATACGGTTTGTTTAGTAATTAAGTTCTGCAGATGGTGGTGTAGTTAATATTATTAAACTGCTGACTAATCAGATTGCTCATTGGGTTCCTTGTCAGTTTCATTGTACAAGCTTGGCTGGCAGAATTGTATCCCGTTCGTAAACTAAATTAAGTGTCATCATTACCAATTGGGATGATTGCCCAAACTAACACTATGAAGTTAAAATGGAACTGTTCATCACAGTGTTTGAGCATTCAGACTGCTGGGTTAATCAGACATATGAGGCATACATTACATCTGTCTTTGTCTATTCTCTTTCCTTTTGATCCATCACTTTGATTTTAGCCACCTCAATTTCTATATAACAAAAATATTGAGGACTCTAAAGACTCTCTCTCCACCACCATCTTGTTTTTGACCCTTCGCGTTGGTGTCAGGGTTTTCCTCTCTCATTCTCTCTCCCTCTGCTAGTTGATCGTAGTTTTCCATCTCCATCTATTATTAGTCCAAGGATCTGTTTGTCACCCTACTTCACGGTGTCTAGTTGTTCCTTGTGTGCTATTAATAACGCCAGGAAATATAAATATATTGATACTTTCAATCTGGTGATAAGAAGACATGGCTGCCTTAATTTAATTAGAGCTACTTTTAAATGTCTCTTGGTCACAGATACCGAAGTGGCTGTGTGTGTGTGTGTGTGTGTGCGTGTGTGTGTGTGTGTGTGTGTGTGTGTGTGTGTGTGTGTGTGTGTGTTTGTGGTAATCCAAGGGCACTTGTGGTCGCTGAGGCTTTTTCCACTGCAATGAGCATTCATGCAATGGTATTTTCATTGAAACCAGATCATATCACCAAGTATGAACATACATATTAAGTTCAGTTCTGAACATAAATGGGTAGAATGAACACGAGGTCAACAGGCCCAAATGACAATGTTCATTTTGGAAGTCTATCATTGAATCGTGATAACCCATAATGTTGACCTCAGACTGGAGACTGCCTTTCAGCAGGTGTGTATCTTGTGTGTCTTGCTCGTGCCCAGGGCGAGATGATCTCCAAATATAAATGAATTATACAACAACAAAAGTCATTATCATGATCTGTCAGGAATAAAGATGGATTTTAACACATCTGAGTGTTTAAATTATAATAACTTAACTGCATATTGAAATTAAATGATTAATGTGTATATATATATATATATATATATATATATATATATATATATATATATATATATATATTAATCATTTAACTTCAAAAAAGCAGCAGCAAGGACCACCTAATCATGTTGTTTTTATGTGAGAAAAAAAGTAGAGATTGGGACCTTAACTTTCTTTAACACAGACACATTTTGAAAATAAGGAATCCTTAAACTCAAACAAAGTCTTATATTCTGTCACCTACTTACGAATCATGAAACCTGTTGACCTTCGAAAGTTGTCCCCGACAGTTAGTTCGTCCTAGAAGTCAGTGGACGACTGAGAGGAATCAAGGACCATTCAGATGAAACGACAAACATCTCTGAACAAAGTCGGATGTTACAATCTCCTCTGCATGCGACCACCTGTTGATAGATGTTGGATAATTCCTATCGTTGAAAGCTTTTGAAAAATATAGGATTTTGAGTTTTAGATTTTTTGGCAGATGCTTAACTGAGTTGTTTATTCATCTCATCTTGTGCGTAAAATCAACCAGAGTTTGCTGGTGATGTGAGAGCAGGTGTCGCACACAGTTCTCTCTCTCTTTCTGGCTTGTCTTTCTAGCATGCAATTTATTTAAACTCGTTAGCAATTAAATTAACATATTCTTTGCTATGTGCACTCAGTGGTTGATTGTGTTTGTGTGTGTGTTGGGTGTGTGCATGTTGCAGAGGGGTTTCAGCCCAGTGGAAAAGCAGGAAGAGTTGCTAATCCGCGTGGCCGGCTGAGCAGAAAGGCCATTCATATTAATAGCTGACTGAATCACATTCTGTACAGATGTCCCACACTGAGACCAATAACACAAATAACTCCAGAACAAGATAGAAAGATGGGTCTAAAGGAAAACTCAGACCAGAGGCTGATTCACAGCCTTCTGAGTCACCCTTCAATACAGATGACACCATAACTGAAAAAAAGAAACACTACTACTATTGTTACAACCATTATTATAATCTGAGTCAGCTAGTCATCAGAGGCCTCTAGAAATAGCTACCAAGCATAGACTGTCAGAAACTGTGGAGAAAGACTCTTTGATGGCATCACATACGTTTGTAAAAGAACATTTCTAAGCTTGAAACTTTGTCCGAAAGAGGGAACCCTAATGTGTTGTGAATAAAATTATTTACTCTGTAGTTAGAAAGTGATATTAGCACTTTAAGTAGAGTTTATAATGGCTAACAGTTACTGTGAGCAAGCATTGTATACAGTCATTAATGGCTTTAAGAGGAAGTAGTTTTCACATTAGCTGAGCTATGGCGGTTAATGCTTTGTAGGAACATGAGTTATGGTGGACACAGGCCACATTCAGGTCAGTGTGTTCCCCTAATGAATGTGAAGGCTGTATTTATTGACACCGTGCCATTGTCGGTTGCCTCAGAAAGGTTACGGGATATTTTTAACCTGCTGCATTACAGTCATCCAGAGGCAAGACAGGAATAACTAGATCTGGACAGCAATAGAGGGTCTAAAAGTGAACTGAGGCTGTGAGTTGTTATTTATAGTGTCCCGGGTTACATTCTGTCATTCACATGTCTAAACCATCAGAAAGCCTGGGAGGAAAGAAAACATGCATAGCTTACACATTTTTATTAGTTTATAAGATGTTTAGAGGCAGATCTTGCATTGTATTGTTGATTAAGTTGTGTGTGTGTGTGTGTGTGTGTGTGTGTGTGTGTGTGTGTGTGTGTGTGTGTGTGTGCGTGTGACTGTGTGTGTGTATGTGTGTGTGTGTGTGTGGGGGGGGCGCATGCACACCTGTCTGCCATTATATTAGTCAGATGACTTTTAAGCAGATGACTACATAATACAGATCTGGAGAAAAGAATCCTATAACACTGTACCGATACGGCCTATACTGTATATAATACAGCCTTGGTATGCACAGGACGGTCTATTTTTTTGTGAACATTTTCATTTTTTTAAATTCATGTAATTTAGAAAGTGTCTCTCTCTCACTTTCATATTGTCATATGTGATGGGCATTTTGTAAAAGCCATTGCTCACCACAGGTCGTGATATGATGTGATTACATCAAAGCTAAGGAGCCACGGCCTTTCATGAGCTATTGCTGACCTTTGTAAGTTTATATGTCCATAGGCTATTAGTGTGCAAGTTCCTATGTGTCTATGTGTGTTGTCACACCTATATGCTGCGAGTCTAAATGTGAGTGTGTGTCTGTGCATATGTGTTTGTTTGTGAGGTAGATCGGCGGAGAGTCCTAGTTTCAAAGCTATCCTTAATTAGCTGGAAGAGACCACCGTTAGCATCAAAACTGATAGTAAAAGAGGGTCCGGTAGTACACACACACTATTACCACAAATAGACATCAAGCAATGATGCTAAAAGAAAGCAATACAACATACAATTATCAGTTTAATAAATAAATGCATAATATTAAATGTAAGCAGGGTTATAAAAAGAGCCAAGCTGAGCAGTTGCATAAGACCAAATGCAGTAACAATACCCTGGAGGAACAATAAAGAGATTTAATCTTACCATGTTTGTCAAAGTTAATTCATGTGATTGCCGGTAATGCAGTTACATGTTTGCATAAAAGCCAGAAAGCCACAGAGACTGGTTGAGACTTGATATTTATTGCATCGTATTTGACAAATGCGATTTACATCAATAAAAGTCAGTAAGTCAAGCGGTTGAAGAGGATAACTGCTAACAATACTCTAGAGAAAGAGTCATACATCGCATCAGTTTGTATTTATCTGTCAGCTACATTGGCTGGGCCTCTAGAGAGAAGGAAATACACATTCACACACAAACAGAAGCACTTCAAATGCATAAAGAAAGCACACACGCACACACACACACACACACACACATACGCACGCACGTACGCACACACACACACACACATACAGACACACGCACATACACACATACAGATACACACGCACACACACACACCCACACAGACGTATAGATACACACGCACACACACACACAGACACGCACACACACACAGACACGCACGCACACACACACACCCACACAGACGTATAGATACACACGCACACACACCCACACAGACGTATAGATACACACGCACACACACAGACACATACACACATACAGACACGCACGCACACACACGCACGCACACACACACACACACATACAGACACACACACACACACACACTTACAGACCAATGCAGAAATATGGAGCACAAACATACAGTCAGACAAATCTTCAGTTATGGTCCACATCTACAATCATTTTATTTTTACAATTGTGTGCGTGTGTGCGTGTGTCTCCTCTCTCCCTTGAGTACTCTCACCTCCTCAACCTGTCTCAACCTTTCCACCTTGCACATTCCCCTCCTGACTGAAACTAGGTCTTCCTATTCTTCCTTTTCCTCTCTTTCTCCCATTACTCTGTCTCTTTTTCTTGTTCTCTCCACTTCTTTTTTTGTGATATAGATATTCTCTCTCTCTTCCTCAGTGTGGAGATACCCCCCTCATCGTACCCCTAGTGACCCTGTCCATGACCACTGACCTCAGGGGTAAATGCAAGGTCCCACCTCACCAGGAAATAAAGACATTAGCTTCCTCCCACTGTCTGACCCCGCTCACCTCCCTCGTATTCCCTCACCCTTCCTCCATAACACTCTCCCTAAATCCCCTTTGTACCACCTCCTGTTCTGTTGTCTTTTCTTCCCTCTCTCAGCTACCTCTCGCCACTCTTTTCTCATTGTGTCTTCTTCTTTTTCTTCTTCTCACATTGTGCCATGCAAAGAAAGAAGTGCAGTATCAAGTTACCCCCCAACATCATACCCATATTCATAGGAGTAGCATTAGTCCAGTAATCGTTGTATGATAATTGTTGTTGAATGTATCATACCCTTCTGACTGATAAGTCAAACACAGTTATTTATTTTCCAACTTGCGCATGGTGGGGTCATTCTCAATTACTTTGACAGCAGCATCCAGCACATATGGATGCAAACACATGGATTGAACCTCACACCACCATCTACATACACAGATTTGATTCAAAAACGAGTTGCGTCCTTTCCACTGAGAATCTCTCTTACACTTCTTTTCTCTTCAACTTGTCAAAGGCTTAATCTGCATGACTCAGTTTGAAACGGTGTAGCTAAATCCAGACTAAAATGATCCAGTATGGAGCATATACAGGAGAAATGGGACGTTATATATATATTTACCTTTGGATGGTTATGTTTTCTTTCTGTTCTCTATGGATCTTTTTAACTGTGAAAGTGGATTCTTGGTTTTCCCTTGAGAGACGCAGCTCTTCTCTTTTCTTTAATCAAACTTTCTGCTGAAATCAAATTCAGACTTCTCTGCATTTTGTCTTTTCAAAGGAGCTGAAGAATATATTTTATGTGAAATGTCTCATTGTCTTCTTGATTGGCTAATGATATTGGGTATTATCATTTTTGTTAATGTTATCCGTAATCAAAGTGATTAATGCAATGACTTATCCGTCTCCATAATATTATAACAAGACTGATAAGAGCCTCAGTTTTTTGAGGAACAACTTGTTCAAATCTAGATTAAACTAAATATTACGAACAGCTATCTGCTTTAATGTCTCACTGTATGTACTCTGCATATTTGCTAGCTAACAACAAACTCTAAATGAGTTGGAAAGGAGGGCAGTATATTCCCCAGAAATACACTTTGAAAAGAAGAAGTGTTTGCATACAGTTTTGTGAGGCAGCTTGTCTTTGTGTGGTTGGGGGTGCATATATCTTATTGTGCCTGCTTGTGTATGAGCTACCATGGTTGTATGCCTCTTTGCATGTGAGTCTGCATCATTAGTGTGTTGGTTTTTCATCCACAGAGTGAAAAAGAAAAGCTTTCCCATGAGATTACTCTTCTCTCCCTCACTCCCTTGTTTTCCGAGAGGAGGAGAGAGGGAGAAAACATTTGTCTGGTGCTGTTCACATCAGTATTACAAGTCAAGCATGTCACCTGTGTGTAGCGCTTTGCTTTATGCATATTCATAACTTTTTTTCCCCCATCTCAGGATGTAGAGTATAAACACAGACGGAAAACAGCGTACATACCTCATCTCTTCTCTCACTTCTACCCCTCTTCTCCACTCTAAATCCTGCTCCCTTTCCTCAAAGATGTTTGTTTGAACTTAGCAGAAGACATATTTACTTTTACTACTGTATGAAAGAATGTAAATGCTATTGCCAGAATGGTTACAGCTTATTGTTGACCCAAAGTAGGGCGAACACACACACACACACACACACACACACACACACACACACACACAAGTGCATGAACTGGAGGCACTTTATTCCTGGTCCCCCTCAGTCCTCTCAGTCCTATTTTTTTATGCAACTAGCTAGTAGGCCTAATGCTCCGGCCACTTTGCCCCTGGCCTATTGTCTTTGTGAAGCTACAATGACTATGCCTTGAGCCTCCTGGCAGCTATAAAAACCCAGTTTTTTTTCATTTGAAATGTATTTTTTTTCCATTGAGCTTGTGGTGCATTTTACAGTATATGTGTTTCTCCCGGTAAGATAAAATGTTGTTTAAAAGCCCAGAAGACATGTCAGCGGAAATTGATCATATTGCAATGTATCCATGCGCCATTCTGGCAATTTCAATTTTCTTTGTCACGTGGCATATATGCCTTGTTTTGTTTGCAAGCGCATCGGAATGAATGGAAAGTGAAAGCGGCCACTGTCGTGTCGATGAAGGCCACAGGTGAAGTTGATTAACCCGCCAGCAGTACCGTCATACCGCTGCCCAACTGAGGTTACTGTTGAGGAAAGAAAACACGCGTACGGAAGCCGGGAAGTAAGCAACGTTGTTTAGCTAAATGAGCTGGAGCGTTAATTACACCTGCTAACGGTACCGAGCAAAACCAACGGTGCTTAGCAAGCAGCGACGGAAGGCGGAGTCCGGAATGGCTTGAGTTTCTGGAAGACTGGATAGTCTTGGAGAAACTTCTCCGGTGGGGAAAAAAATACCATGTTGTTATCGGAGACTTTGACTTCTTGAAGGAAAGTGCTATGCTGGTACCAGTAACTGGACCGTAAGTCAAATACAGCCATAACTCATCATATTGACACGAGTTTAAGGATTCTTTTACAGACATTATTAGACATTTTCAGTTTTTTATATTATTATTCGTGGTCAAATAATGTGTCTTGCGTGCGTGAATGTAGCTGTTAGCTGTTTTTTGTGCTTTAGTCAGAGCTACTGAAGTGTGTTATTTAGCACCATGGACAGGGCCTTCCTGGGCTTTTACTCACGTGTGGGTTGGTGACTGGAGTCGTTGCAGAGGTCTGGTAGGAAGTCTCTTGTAGGAATTACTTCTTCCTTGCTTTGATTTTTAAGTGTCACTGTCAGGAATAAGTCATGTATTTACATGCGGATGCATTGATGTCAAGAAGTGTTGCTATGCCCCTCTGCTTATTGGTGCGTAATAACTGAGTGGGTACACTTTGTAATACTGTTGCCCACATCCAGGAAAACATCCAGGAAAAATCAGAGGCTATATTGTGTGTGTTTGAGAGAGAGGGAGAGAGAAAGAGAGAGAGAAAGAGAGAGAGAAGGGGTATGGTGAGGTCAGGTTTGCAGGGGAGTATATCTAGCTGTGTGTATGATTCGGTTTAGTTTACAACAGATGGGCCTACTGTGACCCACAGGCAAATACATGTAGCCCCCCACCCACCCCTACTTACACAAACAAAAGTCCACAAATACAATGACTGCATATTTTCTGGTTGCGAGCATATATTTATGATGATTACAGGCTCTGAGAGCTCTGGTTAAAAGTATAGGTTGTTGGAAATATATACGGCTATATAGTCCTAATAAAGACATACACCATAGTTGAATAAAGACCCACTGTAGTCAGATACTAGCTAATACAGTAATTAGGTCAGTAAACTGGCACAAGCAGCAGATACCAATCCAGTGCATTTTTACCCAGGTGATGAATGGACTCTCCTGGCAGGGCAGTAGTTTACTATTATGCACTTATTTGTTCTTGATGAGGGTGTCTGACAGCGGCCAAGTTGGACTAACATTTTTCACTCATGCAAACAAATATCCCCTCATAATATTGATACATATACATATATATATACGTGCGCTGTCGTGAAAACGTGGCGTTACCAGCCAATTTTGCAAGTGTAATACCATTAAATGAGAGACCTTGGTCTTTACTCCAGAGACGTGCAAGAAGACCGGAGTAGGTTTAGTGTTGAAGCAATTTGTGTGGTCACACATACCAATAATCCATGGATCCACAGGGGAAAACATAGTTCACACAGGTACTATGACAATGAGCACTAAGGGTCATCACAGGTCAACAGGAAGAGTAAGTGTGTGAAAAGGGAATTTTACGAGGGAGAAGTAACTGGGGAAATGGAACAGCGAAAGAGGACAGGGTCACCGTAAGAAAAAAGATAAAAGAGAACATGATGAAAAAGAAGGTTAAGAAGAGGATTTGAGGAGAAGAGGAGGGAGACAAGGGAAAGAAAGGAGTTGAAAGAAAGCGGGAGGTTAAAAATGAGAAGGAGAAGAGTAGCAGAAGAACAGTGTATGATGTGAAGTTCAAATGCCGACCATAACAAAGTGCAATGCAGCAACAAACTACTGCCGTTAATCATTGCAATTACACTTTTGTAGAGCATTGTCAAATGGATAGTTTGTATTGCCATTAAGTTGATAATATTTGTCATTATTTATTTAACCTATTATTTTGTCAAGCTATGGACAAGATTTGGATTATGTGCATTATGTTAGCCTAAATTGAGGTTAGGGTTGGTCAGTATTGAAACCAACAGTTTCTTTCTTTGACACTCAAAGCATTATTATTAAGAACTCACAGACACATTGCATGCTATAGCCCGACGGATTCCACCTTCTCTTCGCCCCTCTCTCACTCTCTCACACACACACACACACACACACACACACACACAGCGAGTGATGCTGCGGCTCAGTCTTCCTTGTCTATGTAACTGTCTCAGTCCTTATTAAAAAATTTGAAATGTATAAAAAAAAAAGATGGATGTATTCATTTCCAAAATGTTTTTTAAAAGGAAATAATTGGCTTCAATGTGGTCAAACACGGGTTACTCTCCAACACACACCTGTTTTTAATAGAGCGGTCTAGCAGTGATACAACTGCACCATCAATTACATTTATATCAACACGATAACCAAAATCATTTTTCCCCATTTATTGTAGAGTGATGATTAAGGGTGACCCTGAATAGTCGACGATTTGATTTTAGGAGCTTTATTCGACTCTCAATCGAATCAAGCTCCTAAAATGTGGTCATGAAATCATTCATAAATAACAGAACTATCAGAGCACTCGCTATTTTTTTATTTCATGAATATTTTTTTAAATCATCCGGGCACAGTGCTACAGTATAACAGTTGTTAGCGGCATGCGTCTCTCTTTCCAGTTTACTGTCTCTTTTGTTTACCAGTCTTTTCACTTTCTGTGGATTGAAACCACGTGGTAAATAGGATTAGGACCTTGGAATGGAATTATTAATAAGAAGTTATATTTACAAGCATGAAATGGAAGCAGGATAAGAAACTGCATCTCTATATCTGTCAATCTCCACTCTGTGTCAGTTATATGGACAGCACACACACACACACACACACACTAACACGCTTCACACAACAAACTGCTCTGTCTATTGTTCTGAAACAGCTCAGCAATAGTAATATGTATCTCAGCCAATAGTGTTGTTTTTTTTACTATTTTTCTATATCAAGCTTAAGCAAAGGGGGATCAATAAGCAAGAAAAACAGACGTGATTTGACCATCAGTTGATTATAGACCAGACTTGACCAATCAGATTCGACTATGTACATTCTTAGTTGGGGCCACCCATAGTGATGAGGTCATGAAGTTTGTTCACAGACATTCGAAGCCCTCAATCAAAGCTTTAATGTAAAATAAGACATTGATTCGTCCCTGCTATAAGTCACACGTAGGGCATGCTAGCATGTTATCTTTTTTTTTTTTTTTAAAGCTACAACAATGCAGTGGAGTGTTGAGAAAGTACGAAAAAAAGAGGAAAAGAGAGACTGAATATAGTCAAAACTTCATAAAAGGGCGTTCTGAATAATAACTGAACATCATTATTGTGTACACATGAGTAATATTATCATTCTTCCGAAATGTATTTTGTCTTTTTGATAAAAAAGACAAAATACTGGTGATGCTGCGCTCAATTTGAATGTTTCCTTTAATTTGTGGCGTGCCTATAATTGGATTATCTAAATCTATGGTAAGAACTCTCCCTCTGTCACTGGTGACCTCCTGCTACTTTTGCTGCTTCCCCAGATTGCGCAATCATAACATGGGAAGCCAATCTTCTTGCTGATAGTCTCCTTTGCCTGTGCTGCTTATACGGAGGTATTGAAACTGATAATCACAGCAAATCCTCATAGTTGCCTTACAACCTTTAAAGGAATCAGTCACAATAACACTTGCTTCCCATCCCAGTTCTCGGCCCAAATGGGTTCACAAACCATAATCTAGTTTGATTTCTACAACTGTACTTTACCTACTGTACAGTTTGTATTCACAATTTGAATATTCTCTCACTTATACATTCACTGCTCTCTTTTCTTGCTGTCTTTCTCTTTGACTGCTTGTTTTTTCTTTTCTTTCATCTGCACTGCCCTGTCTGCCCTCAGCAACAAGCCTTTGCTTATTAGAGAGAGGGAGAGAAACACAGACTGATGGAGAGTGAAGGAGAAAAGATAGAAAGAAGGAGAATGAAATAGCAAGCACATTTTGCTTGTCAGGATTTGTGTGCGTGTGTGTGTGTGTGTGTGTGTGCGTGTGTGTGTGTGTGTGTGTGAGAGAGAGAATGAGAGGAAGAAAGAGAGATTTTTGCTTATCGGACAGGAAGTGGATCTCTTACAATAGCATTCTGACGTTTCCCCTTCTCTAATGTGGAAAACTGTTAAGATTTCTATTCCAGATACCATGCGCACGCGCACACACACATACACACACACACACTCAGGCATATACAGACGTCACAGCGGTGTAGATAAGATGCAGCTGCTGTGTTGTAGACAGAATCACTGAGTCAGCCATATGTATTCACAGATTTAAGACAATTGCTAATTCACACCAACACACAAGAGCACACAGACATACACAGACATACACAAGGCTTACATACCTAACTTACAGCGTCATATTTGCTATTCAGCTGATGCTCCAAATACAGTTATATACACACAGAGAAACACAAAGGGGGGATAAACAGACAGATTGAGAGAAATACATTTGGTTTGTAGAGGTTGGTCAAAATGATGAGAAAAAATAATAATAATTATAAGTCCAAAAAGGTATTGAGGTGGTCACTGAAGGAAAAAAAACAGGTACAATTGTTGGATTGAAAGCACTTCTCCAACTCAAATGATTGAACCTGTATCTATTTCAGATGAACTTCTTTTGCACATTCAAATGGTCTACAGTAACATCCTGAGGATATGTTATTTAAGGCCTTTCATCCCCCTTAATTTAATGAATCAATTGCTGGGTGATTTCATAGATCTGAAATAGTATTTTTCTCAAACGTGAGGCTTCAAAATCTCTGCCTCAGCAAATCCCCAGCATTCAACTAAGCCACAGAATAAACTGGTAAAAAAAGACAGAATTCAAGAGTTAGCTTCACTGATGTTTCTGTACAATGAGAATAATAATATAGAATATCAAATGAAGATTGACAGGGAGTGAGACATCCAGATGATGTAACAGAAAAGTTTAGCTATGATTCCAGAATAAAGTCATGTCAGAGAAAAGGAGGAAAGGTGAGACAGAGAGGCCTGACAGTAAGACGGAGAGGTAGACTTGGGGAGGATGCCAAGGAAAGGTGTTGCTCTGACTCACATTGTACATCTCTGTGCACTGGAATGATCTCTCTCTGTTTCCATGTTTACAGAGTGTGTTTTGTGTGTCTGTGTAGAAGAGAGACAGAAACAGAGAAAGAGTAAAACAGGAAGAAGTGAAGATGGTAAAAGTGGAGGGTGTGTGTGTGTGTGTGTGTGTGTGTGTGTGTGTGTGTGTGTGTATGTGTGTGTCCCTGAGGGGGCTATACGTTTACATATAATCTACAGTCTCCTTATACATGATTTAGGCTGTTTTAAGGGCGATTGATTTTTTTTTTGTTGAGAAAACCAAACAGGATAAAGCCTTAAGATATTTATTTTTGTTTAAATTAATCGCTCCAGGCCTCCAGACTAACGTTTTACTCAAGGAGCACTGTTTTTTTAAGAGATGTAACATTGTGCTGTTATATCTGAAAGAAAAAGTCACAAATAGAAGTGGTGATTTCAGCAGAGATGCATCGATTGCAATTCTTTTGCATAAGGTAATACATTGTACTTTTTACTTTTATTGAAAATAAATATTGGCATTAGCAGTATGATTTAAATACTATAAGCTGTTCAGAGCTAGTTTCAGGAAGGTAACCAGGTCATATTTATCTTTCTAATATCTATTTCACAATCCTGTGAAAACATCTCCTTCAAACAACTTTATTTTTCTAAGTGTCTCGTCAAAAAATAATGTTTTTGATACATATCATGATAGCTTTATAATCAGCCTTTGTTCAATACAATTTTTCTTTCATCGTTTATGCAAGTCAACGCAACCTCTGTTGACGTTTTCTGTTCGCTCCTTCATCAGCAGGACTGTGCGAGGGAGAGACTCCGTGCTATCGCACTGCAATTACTCTGACAGCATGCGTGAGAATTAATTACAACATAATCAGTGTCTGATTAAGTTAATCGTTCCAAATGTTTTTAAGGTTGAGACCGATCAGCTTTCGATCTGCAGCATATCAAACGATGCATTTCTAACTACAACTCTCATTTCAGCACATTTAACTAAATGGTATCTCTTTTCCTAAGCTGCTCCTTCCTGCAAGGCAGCGATGCAGTTTTGCTCGGTCCTGTTCGTCAACCATACAGGTCAGATCAGCTCTTCAGCTTTGCAATCCTCCCTTGGTTTTCCAAAAATGTATTTGACTTTAATGTCACAGTTGTCTTTTGTTGTTGCTGATTCAGTTTATAAATATAACTTTAAAATGATAGATCAATTTAGAGATGAATACAGCAACGAGAAGAATCGATGCAGAAAAGCTTAAATTGAGTGGTGTTCCCCTTTACCCATGATGAAAGAGAGATCAGATTTTACCACATTGGGGTTGACTATTGTCTGACTGATGAACAAACAGGTGGGCCCTCCCCTAATCCCAGTTGGAGTTTACACACACACACACATGCACACACAGTCAAATCCCACTGTGTGTGTGAACAAACAGAGGATGAAAGGCAAGACAGCGAGGGGAAGAGCACATATAAAGAGCTGCTGTTTTATTAATGAACCTGGAAACAGGCTTGGGATTCTCAGGATGTGTGTGTGTGTGTGCGTGTGTGTGTGTGTGTGTGTGTGTGTGTGTGTGTGTGTGTGTGTGTGTGTGTGTGTGTGTGTGTGTGATTTGGCTATGCAACCACACAACAGCAGAAACCAGGTGGGTGCCTGGACTGTATTGACACACACGTACACAGACACACACACACACACACACACACACACACACACACACACACACACACACACACACACACACACGGTCTCTAATAAATTCACCCTAATTCATTCTCTCTTTTCTCTGGGGAGAAGCCAGCAGTTTGCCTGATCCAAGGAAGCTTCACGTTACCTTCACTAAATAATTGATGTTCTCTCTCTCTTTCTGAGTTGCACTCACTTGCTCTCTCTTTCTGCTCTCTGTGCATCCGTCTGTTTTTCTATTTTCTTCCGTCTGGTTCATTTTTTCTGGAGCTCTTTTTTTGTCCGTCTCTATTTCTGTGATTTCTACGTCGGTCTTTCCTCCACTCCCCTTTGTGTATTTTCTCTACTTTTCATAGAACTAGAACACACACACACACACAGACAGACACACAATAATAATATTGCTAATTTTTTTATTGATATTTCCACAAATCCTTATGTGTGTGCGTGTGTGTGTGCGTGTGCGTGTGTGTTTTTGAGAGAGAGAGTGAGAGGAAGAGAGTGAGACTGAGAGGTTTTAGGGGGAGATATGATCTTGAGTCCAGAAGTCCCCCTCAAGAATTAAAACCACCTAACAGTGTCTGCTTGTAGATGCACAGTATGCGTGAGATTTTGTGTATATGCATGTGTGCCTCTTTGTGTGTCTGTATATCCGTTTGTGTGTTTGGGAGTGTGTGTTTCAATGTTCAGGCAACTTCTTCCTCCACTACCAGAGGGATGCGACCCCACTAACCAGGGGTTAAGTGCTCCTTCTCTCTTTCTCTAACATTCATCTTGTCAACTCTCTCTCTCTCATTTTGACATGCTATTCTCATTTCTATATTTCTTACCATTGAATTCCTCTCTGACTCATTTTCTGTGTATCTGCTGAGGATTGTCCACTGAAATCTCGATGCTTACTGTATCCCTGTGAATGTTGAATATGTAGTCATTTAAATGTAGATTGATGGTATCATGGCTGTGTATGTGTCCTAAACAGCTTGATATTGTGATAGAGCAGTAATCCTTGGACACAAACAGAGCATCCTGGTCTTTCCCTTTGCATCACATGCTTCCCTAGACGCTCAGTATGTGGTCAGTCCTTTAATGTTTGTGTTTGACCAACCAGCCCTCTGGATAATTCAAGTCTGTCCTCATAGTTACAGGTTATTTATATATGTTGTGAAGTTGCAAGCATAGTTCAAAGTCTACTGATGGAGGAGCTTGACTTGTAGAGAAAGACGTACCACTTCTAAGTTGAAAGTAAACATTTTCTATAACATAATTTAATGCTTTCGGATATTTATCTTATTTTTAGCCACTTGAATAAATAGGATGGTAAATGGACTATAAGTCCAAAATGGTCTTCCAATTATTTTAGAATATATCTATGATTGAGGGATTCTCTGCACTCGGCTTTCAACATGCGATGACTAGACGTTAACGGTAATAATAGCACAAACAGTGCAAACAACGACAACAGATAACACACACAGGCAGAGTCACTTCATTCTCTGCTCAGGATGCCATTACTACACTATATCTTTACATTGCAAAGAGTTGTTTGCTGCTATATTAATGTTCTGAATTTCATATTTAGCACCTTTAAAATGCAGCATGCAGCAAACAATATAACAATTGGCATAGTGCGTAAATACATTTATATGGTAATTTGAATAGAAATATAAAGAGAACACAACATTTGTCTTATATTACACTTTTTGTTTTGTTTTTTTCTCTATATGATAAAGAAACACTTACTTGTGTGCTCACACTGCTCAACAAACCAACTGGATTTTACTGGATATATTATTTTGTCAAATATGTGCTGTAGCAAGCACTAACGTGAAATCCAAAGCAGCACTCTGTACTGTACCATGGCTTGTGTGTGTGTGTGTGTGTGTGTGTGTGTGTGTGTGTGTGTGTGTGTGTGTGTGTGTGTGTGTTTAATGCTGGTTGGTTCTTCGCTTTGGGTCTGTGAGAGTCAAGAGTCCCTAATCCTTGCCATCAGAGACTTCTTTACACACACATACAGACACACACATTCTTATCAGCTTGCCCAATGAACCATTATGATGGTGTGTGTCTGTCTGTGTGTGTGCCCTGATGAGGGGATATCAGTCCTCCCATGATGGAGGTAATCCCGTTCAGTGGCAGGTCTGGATATCCCAACTGGTGTGTGTATGTGTTTGTGTGTGTCTCTGTGTGTATCCCATAGCAGCAGGTCATAGAGCCCACATCTACTGTCTGCTTGTCTGCCTGCCACTCTGTTAGTCTTTTTGTTTGCCAGTTTGTCTGCTCTACTGTCTGAGTCCCGTTGTGCCCACTTCTCTCCATCTGTACTATTCAATCAATTGAAACATAAACTTGAATCTTTAAAGCGGGAATAAGCATTATTTTTACTATCACAGTAAATCAAATGACTTCTGTGTATGTGACTGGGCTGCTAAGTGTGCTGATGCTACTGAAAATCAACTATAGAAGGTACTTAATGGAGAAACGTATTATTATACATCATTGTAGATTGTGATTCACGTCTAATCCCCAAGCAACAAAAACATCAGCTTCTTGTAACCATGAAGGGGATCTCTCCCAACCCTGACCATTGTTTTTAGCCATGTTACCCAAAGAGAATATTTGGTTAAAATAGATTGGTGAGATTGTTATGACTTCATTGTTCTTTGTAAAGTGTGCTGGAAGTGGTGTAATGTAGCCCCAATGTGTTTATGGAGTGAGCTGACTAAGGAAATATCAGGAGGAACAGGCGAACCTGCTTTAAAGGAGACATATTTTCTTCAAATAGGTGCTCTGTGTTGAATGTAGCCTAATTAATGCTGATGTGAAAGTGTAGCTCATGTGGATTTTGAAACGGAACTGATAAAAGTAACACATATGATACATATTTAAAGAAACGTTTAAGTATTCAACTTGAGAACAGGATTTGGTGTGCTGTGCTGTTTCCTCGTCGGGTTTAGTAACTTGCAAAATAATCTTAAAAACATGAAAAACAATCGCAATAGGATCGTGTTAGATAAGCAATGCTTACTTACATGTTAGCATGGCATCAGTTGGTATGCTGTACTAGTGTGTATGTTGAGCCGAGCTTCCTCTTGTGTTTTGGGAGCATTACAGTGACTGTTTTCAGGACACCAGCGGGGGGCTAATGGAACTGCTTTGTTGTTTTAAAGGAATTACCAGCCTTCTTCGCCAAAATCAACTCATAATCTGCTTTACTGGCACCACTAGGCTCACTGCCACACCACTGACAGATCCCACCAGCACAACACACACACCAGCACTGATCAGCAGAACACCACTACAAGATGCTAACTCTCTCGTGAAATCTCACTGAATGGGTAGAGAAACACAGAGCAGAGAAAAACCAGTAAGACAATAAGAAAGGGAGAGAGGTATGAGGTGAAGGGACTGGGAGAGAGAGAGAGACAGGGGAGGATGACAATGGAAGAGTGGGGGTGAGACACGGGGAGTGAGAGGGAGAGATGAGATGCTGCAGGGTTATCAGTGATTAACAGTTTCACCCAAAAGAACATTGGGTTGGACTTCAAAGAAAAAGCTGCTTTTTGTTTCCAGGCCTTGAGTGTAACCCTGTTAGAAATGTTGTGTTTATACAAATACACACACACAGACACACACACACACGCACACACACGCACACATTCTCCAAGTTTAACAGAAAGACAGAGGGAAGCACGTCACGGAAGATGGGAGAGATTGAAAGGAAAAGGGTGATGTGAGAGTCAAGAGAAACTGACAGAGAGCAAGATTTAGAGGGATGGGCAGAGTGAGCGGAAAGAAAAGAGAGCAACACCTTTAAAATCACTTCTTTTTATTATTATATCAGTGTTTTATTGACAAAATACCATCTGTTTGTGTACGTGATGTTGAGAAAGCACTGACAGAAGGCCTCTTTGTCGTGATTAGTAAATGTTGATGACAGCAACACACACATGATTAATGGCTCTGACACATTTGACGCATTTTATACTTGACATTATGTGCCTAATAAATCAAAAATATGGATCACTTTATTCAGTGCAACCACAGATTGAAATCTAGATCATGAGTGGATCCTTGGATAAAACATGATCCCATCACGGTGAAACACCTGTACATATAAACATGAATGTAAAAGTGAACACATTGCAGTGCAACCTCTCACGCACAAATTGTCTCAAAACGGTCTCCCCCCACACACACACACACACACACACACACACACACACACACACAGCTGTAAAATGCTCCATCGAAGTACAAAGGTGGAGTGAGAGAGGGAGACGGAGAGAGAGAGAAAAGGAGCGGTCTGAGATCTGAGAGGAGACGAGACGAGAACAATGGCTTTAAGTCTTGACAAACACTTAGCAGAGGCCTTTAGACTAACACTTTTCAGCAGACATGTCTGCCTGCATACCAATGGCAAACACTGTCACTTCCCATCTAAGTCAGAGGCTTTTGATGTTGTATTCACAGAGATAGAGAGAAGGGAGGTGAACGAGGGGATGGATGTAGAGTGCAGTGAAGGGGATAAGGGAGAACGCGAAGAAATGAGAGAAGGAGAGAAATAAAGGGGAAAAGGAAAGAATGAAGTTAACTAAATGAGAGAAAGACCTTTATCATCAGCAAACTGCAGAGTTGCCGTTTGACCGTTTGCTTTTCTCCCTCTCTGTCTCTCTTCCTCTGTCTCTGTTTCCAACAATATCTAGATCACAGCAGTAAGAATAAGTGACACAGAGTAAGAGGAGGAGGAGGAGGAGGAGGAGGAGGAGGTCTAGGATCCCTGTCCATAACATATCATGGTACATCATTTACAATCTGTTTGTCTTCATTTCTCTCTTGAAATATTGACACTACAGTAGCAGGAAGGTGATGGTCTATATGCAAGCTAAAGTGTGTGTGTGTGTGTGTGTGTGTGTGTGTGTGTGTGTGTGTGTGTTTGTGTGTGTGTGTGTGTGTGTGTATTACAGCCTTCATTGGTGCTGATTCAGTGCATAAACCATTGACTGAAACATTATGATGCAAACTATTTATTATTATTATTTTATGTTTTCTGTTTTTTTGTCACTTTCATCTGCTGTGATTTGATGTGTTGCTTCATTCTTTTTTTCACGGTGTTGTGGGAAAAAACTTTTATCCTGACAATATCATCGTTTTTATATCAGACACCGGCTTGGTTTAAAAATGTTGAATGGTTAATATACACACAGTTGCCAGCATATTAGGTACACTAATAGCTTAAATGAATGCAGTTTAATGGAACAGTCCTGCATGGACTGTCCGTATGAAGGTTTGAATGTTCATATTTTGTTCAAACCTTTTAAAAGAGGTGTTGGTTAGACTGTATGGATTGCATTATACAGAGAGATGTTTCTATTATTAAAAACTACACACTACATACACAGTTGGTGTACCTAATAAGTGTATTTTAATTGGAGTTTGATGTTTTCACATAACAGCAGTGACATAAACACTATCATATGTGCAAACATGTATATATACATGCATGTCATTACCAACCACATCTCTTATCTGCCAAAGTGCACAAGCACTGGCAGGCACAAACAGACACACACCCCCCACACGCTTACGCTCACATACACCCACACGCAACCTCCTCTGCAAGTTGATAAGTGTGTTAGGGTGCAGGGAGAAATTATTAATTATCAGGCTAATGGGCACCAGGCTGAGTTCTGCTTCATTAAGCTCTAACTGTTTATGTGTGTGAATGTTTGTGTTTGTGTATCAGAGGGCGGGGGGACCTCTGAGTAATACACAAAGATAGGTGAACATAAATTCGCATACACCCATACACAGGGGGATTTGTTTGCCAACCCAACAACTTCACATCACATCACATATTCATTCATGCAAACATACGCATACATGGAAATATTTTAATGTATATGGAATTATGTTATATTATATTTAACATAATATATACAATTTAAAAAAGCTCTATTTTTCTATCTACAGAAAAGGAAAACTTGTACTTATGTTGCATTCATGTGCTAAGTTGAATATTACATAGACATGAGCCCTTTTAATATTCAAAGAAAGAACTTCAAGTTCCATCTTCATTATTTAGGATGGCTTTGCCCAGTCCCGTATCAAGAACCCCCCGTTGAACAGGCAGTACGTGGATGAAGTGTACCACTTTATGTGTCTATGGAAAGTATTGTGCAGATGTAGTCGTACTGTGTTTGTGCCCTGTGTTGAATGGTGATGCAGTTTGCTTCCACTCTATCCCTTGCAGGGTTGGACTGGCTACAGTATGATAAGTAAAACCAGCGTTGACGTTAATCTGTCTCACTCCCACTAGGAAAGACAGATAAGGGGGAGAGAGAGTTAGAGGGAGAGGCAGAGGGAGGGTGAGACAGTGGAGGAGGCCAAAGAAAAAAAAAGAAAAAAAAAAGTTACATTGTTGTAACTACTTGGATTAAGATGGAACCCAAACATAATTTTACTTACAATGAGCAAAACAACAACACATTTTTTATTATGCATTTTAAGAATATTCTTTGGCATTTGGGATGTGTTGGACAGTTCAGTAAAGGAAAAGAGAGAGAGAGAGAGAGAGAGAGAGAGAGAGAGAGAGAGAGAACAAAGGTCTCTGGTCACAAATTGCAATTACATGGTATACTTCTTAGACCTTTGGGCCACCAGCCTGTTTGGCAAACATTTGAAAGCATTGTGTGCAGCACGGAAGTGAGAATAGCTTCAAATATTAAGAACGCACAAAGTAAGGAAAGTCCACAGATCAATGATCTACTTTAACTTTACAGGTAATTGACAAAATAAATGTAAAAAACACATGTTGTTGCTACAGGGACCTCACAAGGACAGGGTTGAGTCATCAACATGTATGTTCCGTGTCTTTTGGTCAACAAATGCTTTCTTTGTTTGCTTAAAGTCACTGAACTTGAGAGAATGCTGTTATCCACTGCTTAGTCTTGCTGGTGTTGAATGATAAGAAGCTAAGAATGCAGCCTTTAGCTGACATAGGCATGTTAATAGTTATCTTTTCAACCATTAACCAATGATAAGAATGTTGACCAATTAATGAAATGAATCTTTAAAAAAAAGAGGCTGAGCTAAACTCAGAGGACCGGCCTAAATAGAAAAGCGGGTCCACTTTTAAGGTCAGCCCACTTTAAGCGAGCCTGAGCTACACAGCTGACAACCTTGCAGCTAAGACTTGGAAAGTGGCTGCTTGCGTCCACGACAAAGCAGGCAACATCGTTGCTGCTCACTGTCCCGTATGGGTGAAGTGGAGAGACCCCGTTACCTGTTTTGTTGATACACTGCAGCTGGCAATAAATGATAGATTTAACATGTTTGTGCATCGGGTTATCGTTGCAGCTGGGCGGCTTGTGAGGCACTTCTTCCACAGCACCGCTGCATGCAAATCGTTGATCTCGTTGGTTAATGATTAAAGGTCAGTTTTTGAGGGGCAGCTATTGGCCACAAATTGTCTTCCTGCTTTCATTTCCCTCTCCTGCAGGTAAGTTTTTCCTGAATCTTGTCAGGTTGAAGTTGAGATTAAATTCATAGGCCTGAGTTAAACTCTTTGTACCAACAGTGTGTGACAGCATATGGCTATTTGTGTTTTTTTATTTGTGTTTGTGGACATGTGTATTTCCCTATAAATAGCGCTGGTGGTAACTTAAGGAGGGGCTCAGGCTCAGTGGTTTTTCCCATTGATTATCTGGCTGGCTAATGCACAATCATCCCCACCACTCGTGCACACACACACAAACTACTGCACTACACTAATGAGAGTTGGTTAAGACCCCCTAGGAACAACCAACCGCCACTTTACCCCTGAGAGAGAGAGAGAGAAGGGGTGTGAGAGAGTGAAAAAGAGGTAAAATGAGAGGTAGAATAAATCAGATATCGGGAAAAATAAGGCGATAGGAAGCTGGAACGGACAGAGCATGATAAAATACATAAAAGCAAACAGAATGATGGAATAAATGCAGTCCTGCCTTAATGTCTTGTCTTTGTCTGTGTGTGTGTGTGTGTGTGTGTGTGTGTGTGTGTGTGTGTGTGTGTGTGTGTGTGTGTGTGTGTATGTATGTGTGAGTGCGTGTGTTTGTGTGTGTGTCTGTGTGTGTGTGTGGTTAAGATGCCCCTGAGGGGTGTCCTCTTACTGTCAATGTGTGTATCCCTGTGTCTGGATGTATGTGTGTGCTAGAATTACCCAGAATGCTTTAGCGATTGACTGGCTTGCTAATGGCGGTCTCTGTTTTCCTCTGATGGTCATTGACTGGGCCTTCTCATCAATACCGGTTTTTAAAGCTATTCTAGAGCTCTCTGTGTGTGTGTGTGTGTGTGTGCGTGCGTGTGTGTGTGTTTGTGTGTGTGTGTGCGTGTGTTTGTGTGTGCGTGTCTGTGCGTGTTTGTGTTTGTTTGTGTGTGTGTCTGTGTTTGTGTTATTTATGAAATGAATAATTTCTTCATTGTTTATTACAAGAATCTCTTTCTTCATTTCTTTGTTGATGTACCCAACATAGCCAATCAACTTTTTAAATATATAATGCAGACAAAGTGTTATATTAATATTTGCAGAGCAATATAATTTTACTATTATATTTTTTGTATTCACTGATTTGAGAGGCATTTTTGCAGTTCAATTATTACATAATACTGGGTATAAATAAAAAGGTTTCTTTGCTAACATGCTGATTAATCACTGCGAAACGAACATACAATGTGTTGGATGAATTATTATCTCTCTGTTAACGTAGTGACTGGATGTTTTGAAGTTTGAGATTCATATTACAGTGCATTTGATAAACATGTCATTCTAACCTAATCCTAAATTATGTTTTAGACCAATTAGAATCAGTAAGAGGGTGTAGTTGGGAAGGAGGTTGAGGTCGACAAGTTGAAGAACAGCTTCATGTAACTCTTTGTATTCCAACTCTAACCTCTCATCATCTCCTCCTCCGTGCCTTCTATTAATGCAGTCCTCTCCACTTCTTTGTAATTGATTCTCTCTCCTCGTCATCATGGCTCAGTTTGTTTCATTTCTCCTACCTTTTAGCTCCCCTACCTGTCTTTTTTTCTTTCTTTTTTTACCTCCTCTGCTCTTCCTCTACTCCTGCCTTTCTCCCCTCAGTTTGGAACGGATTTGGTCTCACAGACACTCAGCAAGACTATCACCACTCCACCCAGGAGACCACTCATCTCTTCCTTCAACTCTCACCACCTACCCCCCTCCTTCCTTCTATCCATCCATCGATTGCCACTATTCCTGGACTCCTGTTATCCCACTCCTGGTCCAGCTCGGGTTTCCTTTCCCTTCCCACCACTCAGCTGTGTGTGTGTGTGCGTGTGTGTGTGTGCGCACACACCTCTGTTGTTTCTAGTGTCAGATTTGATTAATTTTCAAATTTGCTCCAGCATTATATTCACAAAGAAAAAAAAACATTCATTTTCTTTCACTATCAGTGTCAAATCAATAAGTGATAACTTTTAATCTACTCAAAATACATGATTGCAGCACTTAAAATACACACACTCACACAATCACACACGCACACACACAGACACACAGATGTACGTTCCACTAAATGTGACTCAATTCCATGCTCATTAGTAGCAACAGTACTCTTGCTGCCTGGTCACCTCTCAATGGCCTAAGTGGCTCAAGTATTGATAATCTATAAGAAATGGTGAATTCTATGAGTAAAGCTGACTAAATCAATAGACAGATTACTCTGGTGAGAGCTGAGCTCATTCATCCATTCATTCAAGAACTTAATCAGCCGCTTCATACATATATCATTTTTTAATGGCTACTTTTTTAACGGTTTTCTTTTATTCGAGACTTAGTGGAGCGATGATGGGATGTGAAGAGAGAGAGGGATGGGTCCTCGATTGGACTGATATGCAGCCCCTTCTGTTCCTCAGCACAGAACATGTTTTATCCACAGGAAAAGTTGAAAGTAACAGCAAACTTTGATATTACCTTTCAATAGGGGCCAAACATTTTCATATTCTTTGAGCTGACAGGAATTAAGAAGTTTTCCTCAAAAACTGCAAAATGAATCAAACCTATCTCCTCCCACATGTTTTGCTCTTCCTCCTTTACACCTTTTAGTTGTGTTGATTTAGCATCTTTCTGATGTCGGCATTTTCTGGTGTTGTTTGTTCCTTGTAATATGTTTCTTGTCTGTTGGACTGTGTATATTGTTGTCTGTATGAATTGTTGGTGGCAAATGAGTTTCCCCACTGGGGATCAATAAAGTTTTCTAATTTAATCTAATCTCCACAAAGGATATAGCCAGATTTTTTTTATTATTAAAAAATGACTGAATGTTTGACACTTCTTAGAAATCTGTGAAGCCATTTTTGGTTTCTTTCACTTGGCAGGTCGCTGAACAACATCATGACTCGCCCTTTGTGTCAAAGGTGGTGTGTTAGACCCTTGGGTGACGTGGAATAGAAACGCTAGTGCCTATTGGAGCATTGTGCTGGCTGGAATAGAGACATGTGTCTCAAAGGCTTAATGATAATTATGGTCCAGAAAATTCTGCTTATTGACCCTCCTCATCACATTGGTCTTCCTCCTCTTCCTTTTTCATCTTCCTCCGCCTTCTCCTGCTGATAAATGGTAATGTGGATGATTATAAGCACACAGACACATATATACACTCATATAGAGGAAAATGGTATGTAGTCTATTTGTTTGGACAGAGACACATCTACCTATCCGTAGTGTCTCTCTTTCCTCTCCCGCTCTGTCTCCTTTTTTTCATATTGGGGATATAAATGAGAAGTGGCCTTCAATTGTCAGGTATTATCTAAATGAACTCTGAATAGAGATACATAAACCAATAGGCACTCTAAACAACTGGTCCAAGATCTCTCTCCTCTCCTCTCATCTCCTCTCCTCTCCATCCTCTCCCCTCAGCAAGCACGGGGCAAAGAGAGAGAAAGAGAAAGAGAGAGGGTTGGTTTATTATTTTATTTTTTTTATATCAGTTCTAGACACAGCAGTTCTAGCTCCAATACACTCAGTCCTTTTTTTCTATATGTTCCTTTATTCCCTGTCTGGCTCTATAACGTGTGCCGCAACTCACCTTGGTAAGGGGAATTTGTTAAAAAGCCCGGTAATTGATGAAGGGCTGAGAAGTAAGAGAGGCTGCCGCATGTGATTAATGCACACAGAATGTGTGCAGCATTTCTTTCTGAGACACTTTTTAACTGGGCCTCTTAAATGACCATGAGAAAGAGAGAGAGAGAGAGAGAAAGAGAGAGAATAAGGAATTCCCCTCCTGCTCTTAAACCAAACCAGTGAACGTTGTGTGGAATTTAACCAAGTGGCATGCAATGTAAAATGCTGTGTAAAATAAGTATGATAATTATTGTTTGATGCAATGAACCTTTAAAGACGGACTTCTTTATTGTTGAACAGAAAGACAGAGCTCTGAAGATGTGAGTTTTATTTAACGTTTATTTTATTATTATTATTATTTAGAGAGTAGTTATAAAGGCCATGGATGGTTCACGAGGAAATGTGGTGTGATTAATGGCAGTTAATATTTCATATCTCGATGTGGTAAATATAGGACAGACACTGCATCACCAAGCCACAGAGATGTAAAAACTAACAAAAAGGGCATTCATTTTCTGAATATTCTGTGTCATTGGACCAAGTCCTCTGTGCCTGTATTAGTGTCCATGTCTTTGCTCGAGCAGTAGATTGAATGCACTTCCACATACCTCTATGGAAATGAAGTGACACACACACATATACACGGTGGGACAATCAGGTCATTCCAAGGTAAAAGGACTTAGATATTGTGAAATATTCATACTTTAGACTACTGGGTGTGCGTGCGCGTGCATGTGTGTCTGTGTGTGTGTGTGTGTGTGTGTGTGTGTGTGTCAAGCTCATGGCTGCTACAAGCAGTTCTCCTTAATTGAGGTCCTGACGCCTCAAGCAAAATGCTTAGGAGAAAGATAAAACCTGCACAGCGGTAGGTAAACACACACATACACGCACCGACCAATACAACAATGTTGACCTTAAAAACGACAAACGTAAAAGTTGGTCATCAGACATTCAATACTGGCACAGTATGATGCAGGTGAATGGAGACATTATTAATGCGTTCGTTATTAACTTCATTTCACATTGTAAGTCACTAGTTTCATGTGAAAAAAAACTGCTGACTTTCACTGTCTGAAAAATCACCCAAATAAAAAGTTTGTTTTAGTTTAATAAGTAGAGTTGTCATCCTCCAAAGGGAAGTGTCTTGTCCAGCACAACATTAATATATTGTATTAATGTGCAGTTGATCAGGTTGTTCACACCATATTCACTTCGCTAAAGGCTTTACAGGAAGCTTGCTTTCCAGTATATATCTATTGCTGTGAAACGAAGAAGAAATTTCCCTCACTAATTACAATCGTGCAACGAGAATAGGAAGGCTTAAACACGTGTTCTCAAACCAAAGCCAGCCTGCACTGCTTGTTTTACTGATTTTGGCAATATATATGACACCTACCTGACATTTCTGTTGGATCTCTGCTGTAATTGTACAGCTTACCTTACTGCATTATGAAATGTGACTTGATTAACTGAAACAACTGCAGGTCACCGTAACTCAAGGCTCTGGAGAGGTGAATGGTTTAGTAGCTGTATTTGGCTGTCTACAAATCTCAGCAGAGGTCATAGATTATTAAAAAACACTGAGTATATTATCAGCTATGATGTAAATTATCAGTACCTCATTGGTCTGACGCCATTCTTGTTTGTTTGTTTGCTTGCTTGCGTGTGTGTGTGTGTGTGTGTGTGTGTGTGTGCGTGCGTGTGTGTGTGTGTGTGTGTGTGTGTGTGTGTGTGTGTGTGTGTGCGTGCGTGCGTGCGTGCTTGACATTCAGTAGATAAGCCTACATCACTAATAGCACATGCCTGGTGGTATTTTGGAATTTTAGATATTAAATGTTTGACTAAAGATATTATTATAAGATACATGCCCCCCAACTCTTATGCGTGTATGAGATATGTGGATAATCGCTGCTAAAAGCTTTTAAACAAATCTCTATTCTTCTCTTCTAAATATAGGCTTTGAATGGTTTATTGAAGATAACGTTTCTGCCTGTTTAACACTTTCACTGGTTGCACGGATAACAAGTGCATAAGGCCGAACAAAAGGCGTGGCGTGGCATGTCTTTGTGCATAATTATTTCCTTGTAACACGAAGTGTATGTCTTTGTATTGTTTTTCTACTTTTATGTGGTGCGTGTGCCCGTTTGTGTGTGTGTGTCTAATTAGTGAGAGCTATTACTGTTTAAACAAAAAGTAGATAGAGTATCTGTAATTCAAAGAGTTTGTGGTTTCTTGTGCTCTCTGCCCTTTAGCAGCTCTGATAACGGGTTCTCACTACAGCCAGGTGTCTGAACCTTATCAAGATCTCTGTCTACGGCTTTCTCTCTCTCTCTCTCTCTCTCTCTCTCTTTCTCTCTCGCTGTCTCTCTCTCTCTCTCTCTCTCTCAAAAGCTAATGGATTACACAAGTAAATCTGTAAAGGCATGCACATGCACACATTACCATGTATAGTCACTGCATGAAGCTAAATACCCCAGGAATGTATTCTCAGCACTTTGCAGACGCAGTACCTTAAAATGTGTATTACATTTACCATACTGACCTAATGCATACATCTTTAGACCTGAAGAGGTCATGAGAGGTCAAAAGGTGCTGCTGCTTCTCTTGAGTCTTAAACACTTCATCTGTCTTCCATCCTCTTCATTTCTTTTTTCCTTGTTTGTTCTTGTCTTCCTTTCCTCTCTCTCTTCATTACAATCTCACCATGTGACCCCTGTACTTTACTCCCCACTCGGTCACCTTAAGTACATTATATCCCCCTCTGCTCCCTCTTTCATTTGTCGTTATGCCCTAACTTGTTCCAGCTTTTGTCCGAGCAAGTTTTCACTTTCCCGTTGTCATTCTTCCCATTCTTCTTCCACTTGTATTTGGAAGCAGAGCAATAATTTGTAAGGCCAATTAAGACGTATTGTAGTGCTCTGGTCTCATCAACAAAACGAGAGCTCCAAGGATGGAGGGAGAGAGAGGTTTTCCCCTCCCTCCCTACTTTCCACCTAATCCCTTAAAAGCACTTACGAGATTGGCGCTGCCCGCCTGCCTTTCCTGCCCATCTTCCCCGTTGGTTGCCACAGCAGCTGATTGGAGGAATCCAGGCTCCTAATTGGATCATGAGGGTGTGATGCAGGCGACGGCGGCCACATTATGGGAAGCTGACTTTGTGCAGCGTAACCCTGCCAGGATGACCCATTCCCTGTGTATCCAGGTGTGTGTGTATGTGTGTGTGTGTGTGTGTGAGTGTGCACACACACAGACTGACCTCAATGTGACTAAGAGCCTCCACTCATGAAGGCGTGCTGGCTGAGGCTGCAGGAGAGAATAGATTGATGAAGAGAGGGAAAAGAGGAGAACATTTTGTCAAAATAAAAGGAGAAGGGGGAGGGAAAGCAGAGGAGAGAATGGGTAAAAAGAAGATTGAGATATTAACACAGTATTAAGGAAGCTATGCTTCAGTCTTCCTGTTTTTCAAATTGTTCCTTCTTTTCTGACAGTAGGGGGTAAGGTAGGATTGATGACATGATGCAGTGAATTAATCCCCCTGAACTTTGTGCCCGTGCTCTGTGTGTGTGTGTGTGTGTGTGTGTGTGTGTGTGTGTGTGTGTGTGTGTGTGTGTGTGTGTGTGTGTGTGTGTGTGTGTGTGTGTGTTGGTGTCTTTCACTTTGGTGCAAAGTGACTGTGTACGGTGTAAATAGATAGCGTCACTGCTCTTTGCCGCATTATGGGGAGCGTGGAGCTGTACATTCAGATCCAATCACACCATCATACACACCTGATCCCACAGACATGGAAGATACACCAGCAAAGACTATTTCTAAGCATTTAAACTTGAAACCTTGCTCGTTACACATGCTTCCTTTGACGTCTGTATGTCGAGTGCATTGACAATATTTTGAGGCATCGTTAAAGAGATCTATGTCATTAATGAAGTCTGATGTCTGTTTTTATTTCTAAAGCCAAACATACTGTAAAGTGAGGTTCCACTTAAAGCTGTAAAAGCCCTTAAATTCTTATGATTCACTGTAAACCTTTTGCAGTTACAGCTTGGGCTATTTACACTTATAAAAACCCAACTGTTACAATATCAACAGTAAAATAAATGTTAGAAGTGAGAACATCAACCATTTCAAGAAAGTATTCTTTATTTTACATTTGGGATGGAAATGGTCATGCTCAGGATTAAAAATGTTTTGGCAACAGTACACTTTATTTCTTCAAATTTTGATACAAAGATAAATTACTGCTGGACCTACCGCTGGCAATTATTTTGTACACAAACAAAAGGAATCACATCATTACATCATTTTTCACGTCATAGAAATTCTTCGACCATCCATCCTCTTCGTTTTAATTTGCTTTGTGGCAAAGTGCTGCAAAAGCAGTCGTACTGCAAACTGAGTACCTTTGGTTTAAACAAATAGAGAGTAGGTTTTGAGTAGTTGTCTTTGTTCTTTCTAATGTGAAGGTTAATAGAAATTAGTGAACATTGCAATAGTAGTGCTGGTGCTTAGTGACACTGTGTGTCTTTCTTCTGTCAGCTTGGACTGCAATAACCAGCTCATTGTAGCCAAATGGGATGTCCCAGTGAATATATATGTGTGTGTGTCTGACAAATGTTGGGAGTAGCTTCTGCATATGTGTGAAATAATGTGTGTACACGTGTACGTGCGTGTGTGTGGGTCTGTGTGTCTGTGTGTGTCAGTACAGCAGGGGCGTCTGATCCCTCCACCTTTTAAGAACATCACAGGGTGTGAAAAGCACTGATTGCCCTAACCGCTCTCATTGGGACTCAAACCCCCGGCTTAGTTGTGCTTGAGCGAGTTTGGAGAGACAAGAGAGGGAGAGAGAGTTGTGTGTGTGTGTGTGTGTGTGTGTGTGTGTGTGTGTGTGTGTGTGTGTGTGTGTGTGTGTGTGTGTGTGTGTGACAGAGAGAGAGAGACTGAGAGAGAGAATGGGGAATAGGGGAGAGACAGCAGGGATAGGAGAGAGGGTGGGAGTGAATTAGTTTGGAAGTGCTGGAGGAGGAGATCGGGGTTAGCTAAGGAAAGCACATTTGAAGTATGAGAGACATGGTAAGAAAATGAGGAAATGGACGAGAGGGAGGAGGCTGAAAAGAGGGAAATAGTGAGGCAGCATGCAAGTAAAGGAAGTCATGAAGAGGACATGTTTGGAAAGACAGAAGTCAAGATGGCATTGTTTACTTCTTCTTAAATCTTGACATTTTATGTTCAAGCTGCTAATTAATATTACAAACAATTCAACTTACCTCATATCCATCAGGTGCTGATCTACTTACAGAAAGAAAAACATCTCCAACAGTTCTCTGTTTCCATGACGAAGTAGATAAGTAAGCCCTGTGCCAGACATGACAACATGGCAGCTGTTGTTTTACCTCACAGTCGAATGTGTCGAGGATCGACACCTTCTACTCTACTTTGTTTTGATGACTGAGGTTGAGTGTCAGGTTGGAAAGTGTCTTTGGGGAAAGTAGCGATTCCCTGCAGGAGTGATTCAGGGGTTGTTGCTTTGTGCTTGAATCAGTCCTCTGTTGCCGCTGTTATATCACTTTATTGAGGCTATATAAGTGTAATGCCATATGTTGTGATCCACAAATAAAGGTGCTACAACTGAGATTGGGAGGATTTGGACTGCCTCTCCACAGCTCTTAACATGTCAATGGCCAGTGGCTCATAGCCAAAGGTGCTAACAGCGCGAACTACAGTGAAAGTACTGATAGAACTCACCGTGTTGACATGACGGGGAACCGGAGGGTGGGGGCTCCACTTCCACGACGGAGCTGTCAGTCGGGACGGCATTATCAGCTGCAGCTGGCGTATAAGAGGAGGAGGATATTTGTTACTTATAAGTTAGTCAGATAACAGTGACCTTGTTTAAATGAGATTATAGTTTTACCCTCGATGTTTTAGTAGATAAGTTGAAAAAAGAAAGCGTTTATATCATATCTTTTGCCGTTTATGTTAACTTTTCAGTTTTCTCTCCACGTTAAAGAATCTCTGATGTTAATTTGTGTGTGTATTAGTGTAAACACGAGTCTATAAAATAGTGTGTGTGTGCGTGTGTGTGTGTGTGTATGCGTGTGTGTGTTGAATGTCATTTAGGGGTTAAACACAGTGTTGACTGTGTAGCACAGAGTGAAGCACAGGACCTGCCGACTGATATCCACTGACATTCAACACAAGCCCTACACACTATCTACACATGGTGAAAGTGCTGTTTAGTCTCCTCTGCCAGCTGCATAAAGATACAAGCAACAAGCCTTTACCCTTACTGGAATTTATTTTTCAGTGACCTTCACAAGAAAAGCATGCAGTGGAGGAAACGCGAGAAATAAGAATATATAAAAAATGCAGAGGAAAATCATACACAACATCATGTTTTCACACGTTATTATAACGAGGATTCACGAAAAATAATTTGGAAACAAACAAAATGGCATTTATTTATTGTTATTATGTTATTATGCTGACCATTACACTATTTAAATTAGGGGCAATAAAGGAAAGTGTATGTAAATCTCTGAAAAACATGCAGACTGTACAAAAGGTAAATGAAGGTTAGATGAGGTCGGAAGGGAAGGCTAGGCAAATAAATGAAGCAATGGGGGTCAAACAGGAAGAAGGAGGTGAGGATAAGCCACCAACAAATTGGGGAGGACTTTTATTTTGATTTTGTCATTTTAACTTTGTATCTTTGTAACCTCATACTGGCAGTGGCCAGAATACATTGTTAGGCCTGATTTAAAAACTCACAAAGGGTAAATGAGAAATGTAACATGAGTTGAAAACAGAGAAGAAAGGAGCAATGGCAAGAGGTCTGAGGAGTCTAGCTTGGTCTCTCTCACTAGCTCTCTCTCTCACACACACACACAAACACACACACACACACACACACACACACACACTTTAAGACATGTACTTACACAGACCTCATACACACGAACAGCATGGCCCAGTAGATTTATACGGGGCAATGGGGTCAGATATCCAGGGGTAACCAGAGGCCTGACCCCCTGGTTTTTGGAAGTTCTGGGGCACACATACACACAAAGATGGACACACACACACACACACACACACACACACACACACACACACACACACACATATATACTGGATATAATCGGATATAATGTTGCTTCAAGGAAATGATGTCTTGATTTATAAAACCTGTATGAAATAAATGTAATTGATAGGTGATGAGAAGCTTTAATAACAACAACATTTGGGGTTAGTTAGCTCCAAGACACAAATACACACACACGCACACACACACACACACACACACACACACACACACACACACTCATACATCAGGGTGGGGGTCAGGTCTGGGGCAAGGCTGCGAGGGTCTCTAATAGGTTCCCCTGACACATGAGGTGTCAACACTGGAGACAGAGATGTCATCTCACACGCACACACACACACACAGACACACACAACACAACACACACATACTCAAACCCACTTGAGAACACAAACACACACTGCCACACATATCGTGTCCCTGTGTCCAGTTATAATTTCAATTGACAAGATTATACAACAACTGAAATGCTCATGCAAGCCCACAATAACACACATGGATTGTGTGTTAAGACACATGCATACAGTCACCTCAGTAAACACACACACATAAATGCAAGGCGTATTAGAATTACCTGTTTTGGTGACAGTGCTTTCTTATCTTACGCCCTTTTACTTTTGGTCTTCTAAATGATAACAAAACAGCTCATCTCTTACATGCTGCACTTTTTTTGCTTCTGTTTGTGTGTGAATGTGTCTATTGTTATGTTTATGTAGCATTTTTTCTATAGGCATGTTTTCAGTGAGAGTATATTAGAACATATGAATAGATATGGCCAATGTTTATTGGTGTGTGTGCGTGTGGGGGGACGGGGGGGTATTTGTGTGAACATGTGTGTGTGTCGTTATGGATTGCCACATTGTGGACTTGACAGGATCATAATTACAAGCAGTGATGAAATCTACCAAGTGTTTTCTCCCTGCATGACTGTGTGTGTGTGTGTGTGTGTGTGTGTGTGTGTGTGTGTGTGTGTGTGTGTGTGTGTGTGTGTGTGTGTGCGCGTGTGTGTGTGTGTAATATTTGTCATCCGTGGCAGCACGCTCCCTGTTAGCACACGGTAGCCATGATCATACCTCCATCTTCCACTAATAGGACCAGGACAGTCTGACGGAGAGCAAAAGAAGATAGATAGATAGGTAGATAGATAGACAGACAGAGAGACAGGCAGACAGACAGGCAGGCAGGCAGGTAGGCAGGTAGGTAGGTAGATGTAAGAATATATGAACTCAGCTGCTACATGCAAACGAAATGAAGGAATATTCCCATCTTTGTCATAAAAATTGTCTGCATGATTTTGAACAGAGAAACTCTTTCTCTGTAGTTGGCGTTCCTCTGATAATGTAGCAGAGTGAGTGAGATGTCTTAAGTATCTGTCAGACACGCACCCCTTCACCACATAAAGGCTTTTTCTCTCCCTTCATTGGTTTGTGATCCAACACTACCTGCCACTGTAGTCAAATCAGAGAGAGAGAGAAAGAGAGAAAAGAAGAGGAGGATGGAGAGAAAAAGGGAGGAGGGGTAAGGAGGGGGGAATGGAGGGTGTGGGGGGGGGGGCAGAGGAGAGAAGAAGATAGAGGAAAGATGAGAGGAGTCAACAGAGGGGGTGAGTGAGAGAACGAGAGAGAGAGAGAGACGGGAGGCGCTCAATTTGCCATCACGGGTGCAACGGGGCAGAAAGTATCCAAGAAAGAGGATGAGTGTGTGTGTGTGTGTCTGTGTGTGTGTGTGTGTGTGTGTGTGTGTGTATGTGTGTGTGAGAGAGAGAGAGAGAGAAAGACGGTGAGTGAATGTTTATACATTTGTGTGTGTGTGTGTGTGTGTGTGTGTGTGTGTGTGCACAAGAGTGTGCGTTTGTGTCTAACAAGGGAGAAAAGACAACTCATTTGAATGTCAGATACGGGGAAGCGGGCGTGCAGGGAGGGAGGGACGAGGCGAGGAGGGATGAGAAGAATGAATATGGATTACTGGGATGAAGATTCTATTATTTTCTGCCCGTTTCTCTGATCTCTTTGTCGCAATGCTATAGGCCTCTGTACTGTACAGTGTGTGTGTGTGTGTGTGTTTGTGTGTGCGTGTGTGTGTGTGTGTGTGTTAAAGTATGATAGAGAACATAAGGGTCTGCAATAGAAAAGGTATTTACTTATGTGATGTCGGTATGTGCATGTGGGAGCCAGAGTGAAGTGGAGCTGGAGCAAACAGCTGTTTTGCTTTTGAGTGGGCACAACATCCAGAAACTTTTTCACAGAACAGAAAACTAATATATCATTTCTATAATTTCATTTGAAACTTTTTTATGTATTTAAATCACACAGGAGTATATAAAATAGGCTTTTGGTTATTGCATATAGACTATTTAATTATTTAATTACCAGAAATGTGCTATATACTGTTATCAAGACATGAAGATTTCAGCCATAGCCCAGCCCTAACTCGCACACGTGCACACATACGCACTCTGTTTATATACACACTCGGACGCACCAGAGCCAACTATTGATTGTGTAGATATTCAGTGATGTGATGTCATAATGTAGCATTAGAAAAGCTCCAAAGAGCAAAACCTGATGAAATGATCACAGTTGATTGTTAATTCTAATCTTACGCTTTAAATGTTTTGTTATTTGTAATGAACTAACATAACAAAGCATATACTCAATACAGCAATTGGCAGAACAACAATTGGTTCAGTTTCACACAAAAGTGGCTTGAGACATGTTGAAAGGTTGGCGATAAAACATGTGGTCATATGAAACTGAAAGCATAAAGTATCCTTTACAGCCTTATACAGCCATCCGTTGATATTTTAGAATACTGCCCAGGACTTTTATCTGACTTCATCTTAAAACAGTTTGTAAAAGGCCTTCCAACGGATATACATCTAATTAGCATTTTATTTAATGAGCACTTTTTGTAATATTTGCATGAAATACACTAGACTTTAATGGAAATTGCTACTGCTTTGACAGTACACAGTAGCTAGACACTAGACATTCAAATTCCATTGGGAAGCAGGTAAAAGAAAGAAAGTCAATATATATCTAAATTTGTATTGTTGTCCATCTTTTGGTCACTGTTTCTCCCTCTTCCTTTTTTATGTTTCATCATAAAAAAAGAATTCTGAACCTCCCATCTCACCATCCTCACCTCTCCTCTGATGCATATTGCTCCTCCTCCCCCACTCTCTACACATTATCAATCTCTCTCTTTCTTTCTGTGCTCTCCTTCTCTCTCTCCGGTTGAGTTGTGAGCAGACAGAGGGAGAGAGAGGGAGAGCGAGAGAGAGCAAGCGATGTGAGTCTCGGCCAATTTGTCTTGACACATTGAGATGCTCAGGTGGGAGAGAGGTGTCAAACAACTGAGAGGGCGACCGAGAGACAGGATTGTAGGAAGGGGAAGAAAGAGGATATAAGGAAGAGGAAAGACAAGAACAGCAGGATAGAGAACGGTAGAGGAAAGGGCTTTTACATATATGACTACACTCTAAGGCAATTGCATGTGTCTTACATTATTTAGGCTGATCCAACCCCCCCCCCCCCATCATAACCCCGTACATAAATGTAAAAATAAGAGACCAAATATGAAACCAGGGACATTCAGACATAATTAGACACAATAAAAGATCTAGTCAGCATGAACAGAACCCATACGGAGAGAAAAGCTTGTTTTCCTGCACTTTACAGTTCATTCTCTTCGTTTGCATAGAATACAGATTTCGCAACGTTTACTCACCATGTGATTAGAGTTGATAGTGAGGAGCACTTGGGTATTTGACACAGGTCAAGGGAATTTAATTATTTAATTTATCTTTATCTCTAATGGCTTTACAATCTGTACATCATATGATAGCTTCCCTTAGACATGGGTGTTATATGATATTTAACGTCCCTTTGACACTGCAACTTGAAGCACAAATGTTGAAATGCTATTATTCAACAATATAAAAGGTGTGGGAAAAGAGAATGAAGAGGGATGAGAGAAAGAGAGAAAGAGTGATTTTCTGTCTGACAAGAGAGGGAGAGGGAGACGGTGGGGGGAAGAGATGGTTCCCGGGGCGTCCCCCTGTGATAGTGGCATGTTCCCCTTGTGTCGCAACAAGAGAGAGAGTGGGATCGACAGAGAAAGAGATATCTAATCTTAGAGGGTAAGGGAGCGTGGACTCCCCAGGGCTTGTCGTGCTCAGCACCTTGTTAACCAGACATCTCTCTTTCCATCTCTATTTCCATCTCTCTTTCCACCTTGCTTTCTCTCTCCCCTTCTGTCACTGTCTTGCTCTCTCTCTCTCTCTACATCTCTTTCTAGTCCTCTGTCCCTCTTTTTGTTAGACAGGCAGGAAGAATCAGGCATCTTGCCACGATTGTCATTCTTTCAGCTCCTCCATCTTTTTCTGCATCCATCCACGGGTCCATTCCTTCAGAGCTGCAAGTAGTTAGTTTTGTTTCATTCGCTTGACAAACAGTTTGTGTCAGTGTATGTTACAGAAGTGTGCTCATAGGTGTGTGTGTGTGTGTGGTGTGTGTGTGTGTGTGTGTGTGTGTGTGTGTGTGTGTGTGTGTGTGTGTGTTTTTTTCCTGTTGTCAGTGCATTGTCAGGTTAAGGAAACTCCTGTCTCTGGTTAATGGAACATCAGCCAAGGTTAACACAGACTGGCAGTTAAAGTCCGAGCACACACACACACACACACACACACACACACACACACACACGCACACACACACTCAGACACAGACAAACACACAGTAGCAGGGTAGTTGCCATTCTCAAAATCTCTGAAGCAAGTCTGGTTGTCACATTTAAACAACAATGACATGGTAACAATAGTTTTAGTGTCTTTTCAATTGCATAGCAGACATTAAAGTGGGTTGGATGTGGACGATATTGTATTATCATTACACACAAGATGCATACATCATTTGCAGGTCACTGTGACCACAATTCACAGAATAAACTGTTGGGAGGACTCAGTGGACTCTGGTGAATACTTTGCTATATAAAGTGTTTAATCTGTTTTACAGAAGCTCTGAATCACTGTCTGGTCTGAGTTTAGAAAGAAAAAACAAGTTTAAGAACTTAGGAAGTTTGTCTAATACAGAATATGTCATCCCACTTCAAGGTGTTTCCATCTGTACTTACTGTTAGCCAGTGGTGTGTTAGTTGTTCAGAAAAGTATTACTCTTGCTGCATGTGTGGGACGGTTCTTCCTCAGCAGCCAGCGTAGACCATCCATTAATCACAGGGTTGGTGGTTTGATTCTCGAGCAAGACAATGCACCTCAATTGCTCCCAATGGTCTGTCAAGCACCTTGCATCGTAGCTCGCTTTGGATGCAGCTCATTTACCATGGCCATGGACTACAAGCTGTATCCAAATGCAGGAGCTCGACGGGTCCTCAACGACACATCCCATGAAGTTGGGTCCTGAGGGACACAAACAGTCTAGACTCAGAAAAAGACCCGTTTTTAATGTCTTTCACAAACTTTGTTGTGTATGCTCCACTCCACGGGAATAATTCATTCTTAAAAAGTTTCACACATTTTATCTAAGTCTGTCTCATGATGATTTCGTGACGACAGAGTTTGAGGCTAAGGCATTTTTAGTGGAACTACAGGATATTATGCTGCTTAGTGCTGAGCTTTGAGGTTTCAGGATGCTGTAAAACAATGTGAGAAGCACTTTCTACTCGTTCAGACACTGCCGTAATGAGAAAATACTCTTAATCCAGCTCACACATACACACACCGACACGCGCAGAGGCGTATTTCTGCTGCCGAGTGGTTTCTTGGTGAAAGCATATTGCGAGAGAAGCAGTTTAAGGAGTGGCAATTATAGTTTTGGACAACGTCATTGATTTAAACTCCTGATTAGAGGAAAGGTGACAGAGGTGGTAAATACAATGGTGAGGGTAGGGGTGGGGTGAGGATGGGGGAATGGCACACACACGCATGCATGTACACACACACAGTCTTACTCTCGCCGTCAGTCATGGGAATGCCTCACAATGGCAAGGGTCCCCCCCTCATTCCTGCCTTCATGTTCCCCTCTCTTTCTCTCTTTTTCTCTCTTTCGCTCTGTCTATCTCTCTCTCTCTCTCTCTCTCGACACACCTGACTGAAATATTGATGTCTCCCAAGCGCTGCCGTTCATGCCTAAATGGTTGTTTTTGTTTCAAAGAACAGGAGACTGTTTCTCACACACACACACCACACAGTACAGGCATAGAAAGACTTGGGCAGGAGAGGAGGCATATGCACACAACATTTTTTCATTGTTAGTTTCACATTTTGTGATTCATTATGCACCTTTACTTTGCAAAATGAGAGAGAGTATTGTCTTATTTTAAAATCTAGACTGAAAGTAAGCTTAAAGGTTGGGTGGCTAATATGTTGAAGACACTTTTCTTTATTATAGCAATCAATAAATCAAATGCTTTGACAAAAAAAGAAGAAACAAATCTGGTATTTGTAGCTGGAGCTGCATCAGGACTGTAATAAACTCACAAAATGAGGCATTCATATCAAAGGTGCTCCGTGGTACATGATGCGAAAAAAGTTTGACTTCCAAGTATAAAATTACCCAGATCGGCCCATAGAGCAAGTGCACCAGCGTTTTCTTTAACCCCTTCTCCCAGCTTAACCATTGTTGTTGCTAGCTCCGGGGCTAACCCCCCTTCACTTTAATAATCAGCAGGTGACGTTCTGACAAGATACATGATCTTCGCTTGGGTCTTGAGGGGTAACATTTATTCATCAACAAATTACCTGTACACACACTGCACTGCTACGTTGAAAGCTGTGTTGCTGCTTACTTTATACTCATTGACACACGGACGTTCTTCCACTCTCTAGACCGGACACTCGCTTTAGTTACGTCGGGCTTGTGATAACCTGGTGGAAGCCCTCATAGAGAATGACAGGCATACCCGTAGCTAAACTAAGGACCTAATTGCAACAAGCACAGTGGCTTCAGAAACACCCCTTGGCAAAGTGTGTCGGGCAAAACAGCTGATGAACCTGTGGAGCAGGGGTGCGTCACACCCAGGCGAACAAACGTAATTAATGGAAAATTAATGGAATCAACCAGATGTTGCTCTGCTGTTGGATGAAGAGTAGGGAAAAAATTATACACTTCATCGTAATTAGAAAATGCTAATATCAACCTTTCGTCTGCATTTACCATTGTCCGTTCCTGCCACATCAACCGGCATCAAAACTGGAAGGCATGGTAGTAAAGCCCGCCTTTTGCTTGATTTGATTGGCTGCCTGGGCCAAGTGTGACATTAACAAATGGTGAGACTTTGACACTGAAAAATGTATACTTGTTTTACTTTTTTTTGCATCTAAAACCCTAAAAAAAAAACATAAGGCGAGTCGCAAGAGAGGAGCGTAACAGGCGTGTTCAACCAGAGGGAAACATGGGCATGTGGACGGGTGAACTTGGGACTTGGGCATTCACTTGCAGCTGGCGATAAGTGAGGCCTGAGCGGACGAGCTGTCAGTGTTGCCGACTTAGCGAATATTTTAGGATTTAGAGACTGTTGGAGCTTGTGGTGCTAGCGACTTTCATTGGAAAAGAGTTGACAACACCGGGCTGGGTTTTTTACATTGTCATTGAGACTTTTTCAAGCGTCAATCTAGTCTTGCTGGTTTCTACAATGTTCATTTCAGCATATAAAGTTGAACTACTCCCCAAGAAGCCTTCCAACCTATACAGAAAAAGTTGTTGTATGTAAAAACAAAACAAAAGAGCATTTTGTTATTTGGTCGTCCCGAGGATGATATTGGTTGTCAGTGCTGTCTGTAAATCATTAAAAATGACCTTCTTGAAACAAATCTGCAGCACTATTACAACCTTAGGCTACTTCCACCTTTGCTCCTGAGATGACAAAGGTCATTTATCACAGGGACACTCAAGATGCTTATTGCCTGTCAGGATAACATACAACATGTAATTTACATTATAAGGTTGTTTTAAGTGCTTGAACAAACAACCAACGCTGTTGTTTCACTTGTGAGGTCAGTGTTATTTGTAGTTGGCTTGATTGTTTCCATAGAGAGCACATTTCCAAAATATTAACAAGCATACTTACTGTATCAGATTGTTAACATTAAGTTATATTATCATTCTTTAATTGTATTTTCTCATTTGTCTCGCTGTACAGCATGAAAACACATGCATGTGAATACACACACACACTCACTCAGAGACGCTGTTCTTTACTGTGCTGCCTCTGTGTTACCGTTTAGCATATCCTATTAATATTAGATGAGAATCATTTGTATCTGAGCGCACCATTGACCTTAGTCTGCGAAAGCATGTAGAGTACATGTGTACGTGTGTGTCTGCACTCTCAAGAGCCTCTCAGAGCTTGTAATAGTGGATGTTACTGTGTAAGCAGAAAAGTCCCTTTAGTTGTTTTTTGTTTTCTAAACAATAAAAGAAATAGCAAGAAACCTCATGCCCTTCAAATTTTGATCATAAGATGAAATTCAATTTTTAAAGCATTCCTAGCGATAACGCTGGTTTCAGTAGCCCATCAGCTAAGTGAAGGGATGCTGTTAGTAAATTAGCAACATTCAACATAATTTGGTTTTGTTTATGTAGGCAGGGGGTGATTCAGAGGAGCAAACTGCATCAGAAGTCAATGTCAAAGCTCTGTATTGACAATACTTTTAAGAATATGGTGTTATATGAGATAGAAAGCATATAAAAACACACGTTTTTCTGGCTGGAGAACAGATCCCATCAGGACCTTCCTCTATATTCAGCATATACAGGCTACCATACCTTTGTGGTGCGGTGCCTCTTGCACTTGTCTTATCTGGTTGCTTGTGTGTTGGCAAAAAAAGGGATTTTAAGCAATTTGTGCAATTTATTGTTTCTCACACCAAATAAAAACGTCAGCTAAACACTTGGTAGTAAATGGAATTACCAGGTTACTCCAGAATGTACACTTTCTGTCTGAGACCACTTTCAGTGAGAGCCTGATGAAGCCTGTGATATCTGCTGTGTTACGAGATTCATTTAGGCTGGAGTGTGTTAACAGCTAACCGTGTGTGGGTGTGTGCGCGTGTGGGTGCGTTCTGTGTGTGTTCGTGTGTATTCAGGCAAAGCTGGGGTCTACAAGCTGATGTCAGATTGTAATTGAGTAACTCTAGTTCGAATGCATCTCCATTAGCTCTCCCTATCAGAGTGAGCTCACTCTGAGCCTGCACAAGAGATCCATAGCCTCTAATCCACCCAGTGATTCACAAAGCCATGGCTCAACTGTGAAACTTTACTGCCATTAAACATGTTGGTGGACAATACAGGTTTGTCTTTTGAAAAGATTACTTCTGTAAATTGATGTAATACAGCATTTACGTCGAATAGTCCTCTTACCCTGCTGGTCCTTTAGCGTGTGTTGTGTGGATTCACGGTTCTGAACAGAGAGCGGCCGTGATGTGGACTTTACATGCATCTTGTAAATTGCTGCGGTGTTGCTTGTCGCTGTCATTGAATATGGTGTTCAGTGTCATAGAACTGAAATGCTCCTTTCTCACTGGCCCTCACAAGCTCACTCACTGCCACGGTGGTTGAATGACAGATATTGTGCTACTGCTGCGTCTTTTGATTAGTGCTGGGATTTTATGTTCTGCTGATGTTTTTTGTGGTTAGCAGTCTCACTTCTCGCCATAGCTCTTACTATATCTGATGATAAGAAGTAATCTATTTCTCACCAATGTAGCACCCCACACACAGTAATACATCCATTTTGGATACGGGTCTTGGTGGCAAAAGTTCTTGCAGCTATTGTACTCACAAAAGTAATCGCTGAGATCTGGGAACGACACATTTCATAAACACAAGTTGAACCTTAAGGATTGGGAATGATGATGATTTTGATATTTACATTTTATTCCCCAAAGTTCATTGTCTCTCAAAGAAGTGCTGAACTTTTTTGGCACACACCCCAGACTGATCGGGGTATTCTCATAAAGCAGTTAAAAAATATGAAGTAGGTTGTGTGTGTGTGTCTGTGTGTGTCTGTGTTTACGCTTTCAGTGTGTCCTCTATGCCCCTGCATTGTTCCCCACATTGTTTTTCTTCACAAAAAGTCTTGGCCTGACAAGGTGCTGTGCGCTGTAAAAATGATGCCTTGTTTATACGTATTTATTTCCCCTTGACAGTTTAATTATTTCTGGCCCCATTGGAGGAAACCACATAAAAAACTCCCCATGTTCATCCAGATTCTAATTAGGAATGCTGGGAAATTAAAACAGAGTTGTTTCAAAATGCTGTCATTTTTCCAGGGCCTCGTCTTGGAATTATGTCTCAATCAGCACAAGCGGAAATAATTACTTGTATACCTTCTAACTGCCAACATTTACCAAATGGCAAAGCAATTTACAGCCATCATGGCCCGAGAAGCAATCATTGGGCCAACTATAAATTCACAGGCCGACGGTTTAGAGAGCAACATTGGAAGGAAGGGTTATTGTGGAGAATTAGAGAGAGAGATAAAGGGTAGAGGTCTTTCTTTCCACCTGTACACTCCTTCAGATTGTTCCACTTCAACTCCCCTCTTCCTTTCCCTCTCACCAATAATTGTCACTATTTTGACTGTGTTTCCTTCCCTTTGATGTCTGCATCTTTCATCTTATTTTACAATGAAAACATAGACACACTCATGCACACACTCCTCAAATGGAGGCAGCGCGACGATTAAGTGATTATTTCCGCACACACCATTAAACACTCATTGCAGACGTAGACAAAGGCCCAGATAAAAACATACATGAGCACAGACACTTAAACACCCGCACACATTGGCTTTAAAGTAATTACTCACACACGTCATTAGACACAGACACAGATGAAGTGGAGTGTGTTTATGTTCTGTGTGTCTCGCAGTGTGGACTGTTGTAGTCCCCTTTACTCTTTGGATGCAATAACATCATCCATCTAGTATAACACATTAACTCAATTTCACCATCTTACCGCACAGACAGTCATGTAGCAACAGGCGAACGGCAACATGAATAATATCTGAACATGGAAGTTCTTCATATTGATGGCAACAACTGACAAATACAGAGAGTGGGACCCAAAAAACACATTTCACATTTCACATAAAATGTGAGAAATGAATATAAGTTGTGTCTGAATGAGGCTTAACAACACTTTACGTTTTATGTCTTTAATTAAATATTACGTTTTTTTCTTTTTCTTTTTTGTTAAAGTTTTTCTTCTTAAGTTGAGGCGAGGTTTGTTATACTGTATATGCCTTGGCCTCTTGACCTTGTCTCACATTATCTGGATTGTATGAAGTCGTGTATGTATTCGCATTAAATCAAAATAATAAACACGTCTTTATAGCACTCTCATCTTGAGTTCTACGGCAACTAGACTAATTGCTGAGGAAGGTTGTGTGACATGATTGAAAGCTCCAGAACAACGTCAAGTGGATGTTGTGTTGAGATTGTTTTGTCATCCATACATTTGTTGTCAAAAGAAAAAAAAATGAAGGTTTTTAAAACTTAGACATTTTCAAATTAACTTGATCTAATATAATGGCATTAACTATGTAATGGCCATACTGCTTCTACATCAACTCAAACATAGAATTTCTAAATATCACCTGTTACTTATTGGTCGACATATATTGGATTTATGTTTTTGTTAACCGAAAACAAAAAAAGAAAAAGGTGCTCGATCAGGAATTGGGAGCATTTCGATTGCCTCGGAACGGCTCTAAAGGTGTCGACGTTGAGCTCACGGTGCTAACATTGTAAACTACGGAATGTTGACAGCTAACAGAGCTTCCTTCGGAGGAACCAGAGGGCGGCTCCTATGCTTCCAGCGGCGCTGTTGGTGGGGACGGTGTTATCAGCTGTGATGGCCTTATTAGAGCAGTGCAGAGCTGCGGCTGTGAGCTAACCAGTGGGGCACGCTTACAGGCACTAAAAAACATGCCGGCCTAACTATGTAAACAAAGCAAGGAGAAGCTCCGATAACAACATGCACAGTGGGAGAGTGACTTAATTCCCTGCTCAGATAGACAATACTCCTCTATATATTTACATAGTAAATAATTGTTTGCTTCTATGTCAATGTTCAGAATGTTAAATATGGCGTCTTTAACATTGCCCTCCTCCTAAATTCATATATGTAACCCACAAACACAACTGGTACCAATCAAATATCCATGCTCACTAGTTTGAAACTGACAATTGATGTTAAGGTTAGATTTCACATTTTGTTGTCCTTGAACCCCCCCCCCCCCCCCCCCCCCCCCCTCTACCATTGCTGTTTAATCCCTTTTCCCCCTTCATCTTCTCTGTACGCACTCTTTCTCTTACCATCTTTATTAGTAGTGGAATTATTCACTTGGCTTGCACCTCAGTTTGAATAAATTGAGTGTTGAACTACTGGAGAGAGGGGCTTTTAGACAGGCATACATCTGTGTGTGCATGTGTGGTGTGTGTGTGTGTTGCATTAACAAAAAGGCAACATTGAGAGACGACTAATCCCAGTGGAATAGCCCACTCATGTTTTGTTTGAGAGTGGCGTAATTAAAGGAGCGCACCTCTCCGAAATCACCTGGTTCAATACAAAACACTGCTTTATACAGACACACACACACACACACACACACACACATTGAATGCTTTCTTACAGGCAATACTCTCTCTGTGTATAATTACATCCTGGTTCTAATTTATCCCTGGGAATATATCAAAACCTGAGGAGGAGAAGGAGGGAGGGCAGGAGAGAAAGAGAGCGCAATGGTAGCGCTGAGGTTCAGAAAAATTATAAGGTAACAAAAATATAGAGAATAGTGCTGTAGTGATACAATCATTTAATAATGTATGTATTATTGTAAGATTCCCACCTACCCATCTGTCTCTTGGTCCCCTTCCATCACATCAACTCTTATCCACCACTGCCCTGCGTTAAACTTCCAAAACATTTTATCCCCGTTATTGACGTTTTACCAAACACATTAAAGATGTGCTTAAAAAGAGGCGGAGGGTTTTATAGATTGATTGTTGTGCTGTTTCACAGACAGAAAGAAATGATGTGTGTGCGTGAGAGAGACAGAGACGTCTTGTGTGTAGCATGGAAGCTGGAGAGGAAGCCTCACCTGAAATGGGGGGATACACATGTGTTACTGTGTGCTCACAAAGTATCTGGATGCAGCAGAGTGCATGAACATGGACTGAATGGAAATGATGTGCACAGTGCACACACACACACTCAAACACACCAACACTCATCTTCAGTGTTGAAATCTGTCTGTTGATGAGGTTACACCCCAGTCCAGCTCAAATCGTTCCCCTTTTCTCCGTCCCCACTTGATGAGGTCCCTCCTTTCACTCTATAATGAGGCGCAGTCCAGCCAACCTTCAATCTGACCACGGACAGGATAGTGACGCAACCCAGTCCCATATCGCCAGAGGACACTTCTTGGACATTGGTGACGGTCCCAACACTGACCCAGTATGTGTGTGTGTGTGTGTGTGTGTGTGTGTGTGTGTGTGTGTGTGTGAGTGCAAATATTTTTCTGTGACAAAAATGGTAGCCTCTTTGTAATCGATTGAACATGATTGCAAGTTGTAATAGATACCAAAGATAATAAATTTAAATGCTTGAGATTAGGTGTATGTATACTAGTGCTTGTGTGTAAGTCTAAATACATTTATATTCAAATGGTAAAACTATGTGAAAGTTTAGAGAAGGTTAATGCTCCCTTTTTATAAACACCAAGGTCACATTCGACATATGACTCTCTTTCTCACCCTCTTTTTGTCACCTTATTATACACTCCCCTCTCTCCCTCTCTCTCTCTGTCTTAGCTGTGAATCCTGACTGACCTTTGTATGGAATAACAGAGCTGTCGCATGGCTCTCTGTTCTAAAGAACTCACAACATACATCCACTAAGATTATAAGCATCTCAATGCACATGTGTGTGTTAGGTTCATCATCTGTGTGGTTAAATAATGTTTTAATTATTTTTTTTAATCTGTGTTTGCCTTTTTAAAACGGCAAACACACCGCCACACAAATCTGCAAGTATATTGTATGATTTGATTGTTGATGTGTGATTGCATAAGCTTTGATTTGCAGTGCGTGCATGCGCGTGTGTGTGTGTGTGTGTGTGTGTGTGTGTGTGTGTGTGTGTGTGTGTGTAACTTCCATGTACCGTCCTCCAAAGGTTACCCAGACAGAGTTTTGGTGACAGGCTCCAGAAAGCCCCCTAAACCCTGCAGCTTTTCCCAGCAGCTGGTGTTCTCTCCTTGGCCTTGATCACCATCACTGCCCCTTTCCTCCCTGGTGGTGCCTTGGGGGACACACAAGCACGCTTGCTCACAAACACACACACACGCGCGCACGCGCACACAAGCACAGATTTTAGTAGGTAAATATAGCAATCAAAAGGTTAATAGATTTTTCCTCATTATTAATATTTTATTTTGGTATAAGCCTACAAAATGTTGATAATTTGACTGAACCCAATGTGCATCTGTTTATTTAACAAGAATGCATCCATCCATCCATCCATTTTCAATACCGCTTATCCTCATTAGGGTCGCGGGGGCACTGGAGCCTATCCCAGCTGACATAGGGCGAAGGCAGGGGACACCCTGGACAGGCCGCCAGTCCATCGAGGGCACATGTAGGGACATACAACCATTCACAAGAATGCATATGTTCTGCAAAGCAAAGAAAAAACAGTGCCAAGCCTCTAAGAGTGTCTTTGATTGTGCAAGATGAAACACTGAAAACCTCAATCCCAGGCTTGACAGTGCTTTCCTAAATTTGCTAAACAAAATGTCACAAATAAATATTTCAATTTACTGCATGTTTGTATTGTATTACAATAATAAATTGTGCACCAGCAACTTGGTAAAACTATTCAAAAGTAACAGGAATTACAATTCAATTATAATTGTTTTAAAACTTAAACAGGATTTGATTATATAATGTAATATATATATAAACATTGTCACAATACCGATTTGAGTCGGTATCAGCCCGATATTCAATATTGGTATCGGCGTATCCCAACTTCTTTATGCTAAAAT